>NW_009189809.1:9363-41856 GCF_000690835.1 Fulmarus glacialis
AGCCTGGAGAGGAGAAGGCTAAGGGGAGACCTTATTGCAGCTTTTCAGTACTTAGAGGGAGCGTATAAAAAAGGTGGGGAGAAACTTTTTACCAGGGCCTGTAGTGATAGGACAAGGGCCAATGGTTTTAAGCTAAAAGAGGGTAGACTTAGCTTAGATACAAGGAAGAAATTCTTTAGTATGAGAGTGGTCAGGCACTGGAACAGGTTGCCCAGAGGAGTTGTGGATGCCTCATCCCTGGAAGTGTTCATGGTCAGGTTGGGCGGGGCTTTGAACAACCTGATCTAGTGGCCTGTGTCCCTGCCCACGGCAGGGGGCTTGAACTAGATGGTCTTTGAAGATCCCTTCCAACCCAAACCATTCTGTGATTCTATGATTCTATGAATTGCAACCTCAAGCATGTCCTTGCAACAATATTGAAAGTGTTGTTCCTGAATTTGTTGGGTTTTGGTTTATTGTGCAGCTCCATAAGCTGTTGTATTGACACTTTTTGGGAGGTAACCTGGAGGCAAAAGGAGAAGCCATCAGAAGGGCAGGAACAGTGTTCAGAAAGAGTATTTCTGCATCTTTCTGCTACCTTTCTTTGCCTTATTTTTGTGCATCTTTCCCATTGGGGTTTTCTTGATTTATTTTAATGTTGAAACAGTTTGTTCTTCTTTTCCACGTGAGCAGGGCTGTACTTCTGTGTGTGCACCCCCTCACACACACACAGAGCAATACATGGTAATAGTTATTCTGACCTCAGATTATTCCATTAAAGGGTTTTTATATATACAAATATCTGAAAGATAGGTATTATGTTGCTACAACAGAGCTAGATGAAAGGATGAAACTGAATGTCCACAAAATGCTGTGAGTAACTCCTAATGCCTTTGAAGAGATATTTTAGAGAGATTGGTATTTTACTCTTTTGTTACCTCACTTATGTACGCTGTTAATTACAGTAGTAAGAGCTGGCATAAGTTTTAAAACTGCAGATGCAAGTTTAAATGTAAAATCAGAAATGTAATTTACTTCATAAGGATACATCTTTTGAGGTTGGAAATTAAATATTGCTGAATTTTAGTGCTAAATTTCTGGCTTCTGTTGGATGAAATTGTGACAGTATACACTAAAATGAATTTTCATTCACAGGAAACTCCCCTAAATTGGTGTGTTGAAACAACAGAGGAAATTTTGGTGCCTAAGGACTTGTTAACTGCATATATAGAAAAGCTCAATAGTGATCACACTGCTCATGCAGAGGAGTCAGCTATGTTCCTGTTCTTATTGAAAAACTTCATTAATGGCCTAAAACCTCCTCTGTCCTTTTCAAAAGGTAGATGTTAAGGTTTTGACTGTCTTTTATATCAATGAAGTGAAGAAGGAAGGTTAATTTTTTTTGTCTTCAGAAGTTGTTGGAAACAAGCAAGCCTTGCTTCCCTAATCTTCTTCATTCGTTGTTACTGAGATCTGTAAAGGTTACTTACTTGTGATCATGAAATCAGCCAAATGTATTGTCTTCTTTTAACTACAGATGTCTGTTTTCTCTTGGTTTCTGAAGGTGTTTATATGCATCCACTGTGTCTTATTTATAACGTGTATTTTTTAGAGGAAACTTGGTGGAATCCCGAATCTCTGAATCAAGATAGCCAAGACTACCTCCACCTCCTGTTGGGGCTATTTGACCTACTTGTCTGTGGAGCTAGTGAGGGAAGCAATGCTGTTCAGTACAGAACATTGATGAATCTCTTACTCAAGGTATTATTTTTGCGCTTTGTTGCTCAGAATTATTAGTCATCAACTATTACGCAGTTACAGAATTCTAAGGAAAACTGAGAAAAATGGAGAATTGATCATGCAACACTGCTTGTGGCATGCTGGTACTGTGAGCAGGTGAAAGTCTAAGCTTCAGCTGGTTAGTTAACCCTAATTAAATGTAATAATAAAAAACTAAACTAAAAAAACAATAAATGGACCAGTTGAGACAAAGGTGAAAACATAACACTGATTTGCAGAGCCAGGTCAAGAGCTTGAAGTTTGAGCTGAAAGTTTTGATCCTATCTGGGAGCAAAGCAAACAGTTGCTCTGTAAAATTTGTTAGTTTTTAAATACAAAAATTGAAAGAAAAACTTTTCGAAGACATTGCACGTTTCCTTATAACATCATCTCATGTTTTCTCACCTGCATCAAGTGATACATTTTTGTGAAGAGAATAAGGGATTTTGACAGTCTAGATTTTAGATGACAGGGAGTAATAACTGCATATTCTGAGGAAAAGAGAAGCAAGTAATTGACACAAAGCCGCTGTTACTGGAATTTGATGCTGTTTCATCAAGAACAGCACATGACAAACACAGCCAGAGGAAGGAAAGAATAGCAACGATTTCATAACAAAACTTGTTTCTGATGTTAATTCTTGTATATAACTTCGTCTAATTATCAGTGACTCCAAGATCTAGTGGAATTGTACTGATGCTGAGCTGTAAAAGAGATTGATTCAGTGCCTGGCTAGTTAAAGGCTGTCAGCAGGGAAGCAAGGATGTTATTTTGGTGGGATTTTTGACTGAGCAAGCTGGGTAATATTGCACAGAAGAAGAGAAGCAAGAGGAAGGAGGGACTACAGAAGGTTTGTGGAATGGGGTTAGTAATGTCCTAGGACCTAGTGAAGACAATGGCTGCAGTAATAATTTGCTGCTTTCACTTGTGGAGTACTGTCGATTTTGAGGGTGTTTAATTTGAAAGGGACAAGAAAGATATTTTTGCCCACTCTAGAATAGTTAATATAAGTAGAACCTAGGTCTTGGTGGACTTGTGGAAAAGAAAATAGGCAAGAGTATGTCAGAAGCTGTATCAGTTGTTCTGGCAAGCTGCGTTCAGTCTGCGGGATCTTGAGTGGGCACTCCTGTTTGATGAATGAAGAGCTCTTAGGATTCCAGAGAGCATCTTGCAGACAGAAAGCATGCTAGCTATTGCCAGACCATGTAGTAAGCAAGAACTTTAAATTGATGTGGGATACTATTAGGAGACAATGTAACTGGTTCAAAATCAGAACCTATCCTCGTTAAATTTTTACAGAAAGGTCCTAAAGCAAAGTTAAGGTAATTGGATGTAGTTGTGTGAAAAACTGAATTGAATCTTCTTGGAGCAGCTATTGGGGCAGGGAGAAGGCACTCTGACCTGTGTCTGTGGTGATCACTGATACATTTATGATTCAGAGTTTGTTAATTTTGGTCCATGCTCTGTTATTACAAAGCCTATATAGCCAATCTAGGACAAATTCTAAGAATAAAGTTTAGTGTGAATATTCAGCACAGAAAGCTGTGTTGTACAAGGAAATTGGATGCCCAGCTCTTGTGAGACCCTAGTTTATAGACTTCTGAAAATCGTTTTGTATGACTGATGAAAAAGTCAGGGATTACTTAGAGCACTTTTAATATTAAGATTACTGCTGCACAAAATAGGAAATAGAAGTTCTTTATTTTGCATATAACAATTTTCTTGCGCAGTTGACATTCTATACAGATGTTCATATGGATGTGTTTTCAGTCCATATGATTTTTTTTTTTTTCCAGATAAAAAAAAATCTCTTGTATTTACATACCTATAGACTACAAGTTATCTGTTAAACTAAATAAGCCAGCTGTTAGGCAACATGTGGACTTGTGTACACATGCAAGTACTGTTTATCCAGTAACTTTGTTTTCCCAAAAGACACTGTTTCCGACTCTTTAGTTCTCTTTCTGCATACTCCTTTGATTTGGGTGGTTTATCAGACGTTGTGAGTAGTACTTTGCCAAATAAATTAAAGTGCTTTTTTCTTTTTTTCTTTTTTTTTTTTTTTTGTTAAATTTTAGGTACATCTAAAAGATTCAGAGGCTCTCTTCAAATTCCTTTCAATTTTGTGGACTTACAGTTATAACCTTTCAAATCATCTGAACTATGAAGTCAATGCAATGCTACAGACTCAAGCTCTATATATTGGCTATGCACTGCTTGAATCACAGACATACCAAAAAAAGAAACAGCTGCTATCGCCGTCATCTCCAGGTAAAGTAAAACAGTATCTATCTCTCATCTTAAGACTTAATCACAGTAATTAATTTTGTGCAATTTTACTATGTTTTATACCATGAAGTGTAGCTATAGGTCTCTTCTCCCAAGTAACTAGCGATAGGACGAGAGGAGATGGCCTCAAGTTGCGCCAAGGGAGGTTTAGATTGGACATTAGGAAAGCTCTTTACTGAAAGAGTGGTAAGGCCTTGGAACAGGCTGCCCGGGGAAGTGGTTGAGTCACCATCCCTGGAAGTATTTAAAAGACGTGTAGATGAGGCGCTTAGGGACATGGTTTAGTGGGCATGGTGGTGTTGGGTTGACGGTTGGACTCGATGATCTTAGAGGTCTTTTCCAACCTTAATGATTCTATGATTCTACGATTCTGTAGTTATTTATGTTCAGCTGAGACAGCTGTCTTTCTTGCTGATTCACTGCTGCAGTTACTAGCCCAAGCTTGGAAGCAGGTGAAACCACTTTTTTTTAATCTTAAAAGTGTTAAAGAAACATGCTCCTATGCTGAAGAAGTCAGTTACAGCACCTTACTTTCTGTGCAGTATAAGGATGTGGAAGTCAGTAGCTATAGATGAACTCTCTGAGCTTACACACGATTATAAGGACTGTGATGAAGAAATTCAGAGCCATGGATCTGTGAGATTCATGTTGGTTTTGTGTAGTCTCGAGGTTTACAGTGAAAAAAGACGACTTTTTAATTCCAAAGAAATGTTGATGCCTCTTCAGGGACAGAAACAGTAAAATTCTGACCACTCACTTTATTCTGTTGTCTTTTCCTCCTTCCTTCCCTCACTCTTTTTGCAGTGGTGATATCTTTGCTAATTAACTTGGGTAGTCCTGTGAGTGAAGTTCGAAGGGCTGCTCTCAACTGCCTCCATTCCTTGAGCGGGATAAAGGAGTCTCTGTTTCATCCTGTTCTTCAGCATTTGGAGCAAAAGACAGAAGAGATCATATCTGACCCTACTTACATAACACAGGTATTTTTCTTATGAAGGTGTACATTAATACAAGTTTTGTCTGCTGCTGTGAGCTCCCATCTTTTCTAAAAGAAATCAAGTTAACTGGCGAGTTCATTGTCTTTGCATACTATAGTAGACTGACTTTTTAATATTTTTTTAAAGGACTATAAAAAAATTCAAATTATTTATTACATACAGAGAATTGAGAATATCAGTCAAATAAGAGGTATTAACTTTTGGTTTACGGATGAAGAATTCTGTTTTTATCTATATTGCACTATTATGAAAGCATTGAATAAACATTCTTTTAAGGCATTTTTATTGCAGGGAAAGAACTTAATTTTCACTTTGTTAATGAACTAGATTATGGAAACTCTATTTGAGGAGCTTGAGACACAACCAAAACAGAAATCCCAGAAGAAAAAATTGTTGGAAGCTTTGGAAAGCATACTTGATTGTGTACAGAACGCTATTTTCCCATCATATATTGCAAGAAACTTGATGAAAATACTTCATGAAGTCCATGGTGAGGTAAGTGCCGCCTTTCTAGTTGTTTTATCAGTTCTGCACTTGATTGAAATGCGGAAATCCAATTTCATTTAGTAATAACACTGTTAAATAACTTCATAATGTATTAGACTATTAGGCATTAAGTTGACACCTCTAATAATATGCGGTAGTGCTGCAAAGTATGATTGAATGAAACATAAAATATGTGCATGCTCCATCCAGGAATGTAAGGGCTGCAGAATTTTGCACTGGAGTTCTTAAGGAAAATCCCTTGATGTTACCGAAAAAGACTGTTTCAGAAGAAGATTATTCCAGAAGAAATTTATTACCTTGGTTAGATATCAGTGAATAAGGGTTTTCTGTACAGAATTGTAATGTATTAGGTAGTATTATCAATTTTATTTGTATGTATTAACCTCCTCTTATCTAACATATTCAGAATTTTCTAAGTGCTCGAAAATACATGAGTTCAATGTTCAAAAAATGAATGAAATTATGAATTTTTATGCTCTGTTCAGTTGTATGTTTCTTGAAAGGATTGTGAACTGTATAGAGGATGAGTGTTCTTGCCTCACATTTGGGTTTTGTAGGAGACAGCAGTCATAAATCGGTGAAAAAAATTGCCTTGTTTCTGTATTTAAAAACATGAAATACTACTCTGCAAAGAAGAATAGCAAAGTAGCAAATGAGCATGTACTCATGGTAATCTCACAATAAGTCTTGTATGTTTCCTCTTGAATAGCTGTTGCATAAAATACTGTTTGCAGTGTGTTACCAGAGAGGGGACATTGCAGTAAAATGAAGCTGTGCTATTGGAAGTTTGTTAAAATGAGAATGGATAAGAACTTCTATTATGAATCTCCTCTGTTTGCAGATGATTCTTTCTCACCTCTTGCCTGCACTAGACCGGTTGCTAGAGAAGGTCTTTAAGAAACCTGAGGCAATGTTGAAAGATGAAGTTGTTCTCCTGCATCTCATCCTTGGAAAGTTTAATGAATATTCGGCAACGCTCTTGTGCAAGCATCAGCAGAGTCTGGATTTATTTATCAAAAGTCTGCATGCTGCCAAGAAAATCTATGAAGGAATTCCACCATTTCAGATCACAGCACTTGGGCAGGTATGGCTTTATGAAAGATCTTTAATTTATTTTTATGCTTAAAGCAAATAGCAGTGTTTAGGATTGGATTTACAAGGACTCTTTTGCTGTTAAGGAGTCCATAGCTTTTGACCTGTCTGTCTTTTAGTACAAGTTTTCAGGGTCTCCATAGTGTCTTTGAAATGTCTAAACAGGCTGCAAAACTTTCTCTCTTAAACTTACCAGAAGGAGAAATTGCTGCTTGCTTTATTTTTGCATTTTGACAAGTACAGAATAGAAATATCATTGTATTTGCATGCAGATGAATACCTGTGTCATTGCCTGCAGATACTACTGTTCCACTGTTCTCAGTTTTTGTCAGTCAGGCAGGAGCTTTACTTATGTTTTTCTCCTGAGGAAAAATTGTCAAGAAAATACAGTAGGTGAGAAATAGTCTCATTTGAAGGAGGCTACAACTTCAGGCCTCCTATTAGCCAGGTATTAGCGTATCCTTACCGAAGGCTGGCAACAGCAAATTTGTTTCCCCCACCAGGCAAGCTGTGTGAAGAATTTCAGGAATCGGTATGTCTGATGGATATTTCAGAAGTATGTGCTTTGCATCTAAGGATTCCTGGATATATGCAAATACATAGTTAATATGCAAATTTTTACGATATATGTCGTACTAACATGCATGTGTGATTGGGTGTGTCATATATAATCTAACATACCAAAGTTCCATAGCTTGTGATTTTGTTACCCTCTTACAGCAAACCTCTCTGCGTGCTTTCTTTTTTCCCTTTTGTAGATTACTAAACCATTCTTCGCAGCTGTGTCAGATGGGATAGTGCAACAGAAGCTATTAAAAGTATTGTTTGACTTACTGTTAAACTGTAAGAACCCGCTTTGTGCCCAGACTGTCAGCAGTGTGTTTAAAGGGGTGAGTGGCAAACACCAAAACACAGAAATGTGTTCAAACTTGCTGCGGTGGTTCTGTGTTGCTACATTAAGTAACGCTCATTGTTTATATCATTCATAGCATGAAAGGAATCGGAAACTATTTGTCACATAATATAGTTGTGTTAATGGCATGAAAAATTTGTTAAATGACTGCTTTTAGAAGGTATTGTTTTAAAAGCCACCCATCAGTCATTTGCTATACTACATGAATGAATTCAGCAAAAGTCACTTTGTTCTGCTGCACCAATTTTCATTTTCTGGGTAAAAACTGCTTTTGTACTGTTATTAGCAGACTTCTCCCAAAATACATTCATTGTAGCTTTCTTACAGCAATTTATTATATTACATGGATTTGAAATCACTTCCTCGTTTTATTTGCTATGAGAACTACAAGTAGGACAGGCATTCAGAGACTGTGGTGATATGACTTGAACATGTGGATTATATACCCATATGTGCATGAAAGGGACGTGTTTAAAAAAAAAAAAGGAGGGGGCATAGATGTGTGATCTGACACGTTGTTCATTGGAACTTGCATTATTGTTCTTTGTTTCAGATTTCAGTGTGTGCTGAGCAGATCGTCAGAGAACTGGAGCCTCCTGAGAAAACCAAAAGTCTGGCCACCGTTCAGCAAACTAGAAGGCAAAAAATGCAGCAACAGAGGTAAAATAACTAGAAATCCAAAAATATTATCTGTACAGTTTGAAAATGCCACTTGTTTTACTACATTTCATAGTTTGTACTGAAAGCATAAGCATCCTTTCCCCTGCACAGGGGGAAAGTAAAATAACTCTAAGCTACTTCTGGCAGAAGAAAACCAACCCATGTTGCTGTTTGAGAACTGATGGAACTATAGTCAAAATTTAAAAAAAAAAAATCATTTCCCAGTACTTTTAGTGTTGGCATTTGCTCTTGTAGAATATGGCTTGACACGGCTGAACAAGATTCATTTTTGTAGGTATTAAACTTGGTTAGTAATAAAAATGTATAGCAAATGACGTACACATGGCTGAAGCCTAAAGATGCTCATCAAAATGTTCCTGTTAGTTCCAGTATTTTCTTTCAGTTAAAACATTAGTAATTAATTTTTAGATCTCTTCGTCTTGTTTCTTCTCTCCATCCTCATAAGGAAGGAGCTGTTTTGTCCACTGTACTTACTCTCTTCTTTAGCATCGGCTGCCAGCCACTGCTGAAACAGGATATTGAGTTGGTTTTCTTTGTTTGATGTAGAATAGATGTCCTTATGTTCTTATTTTCCTTCACTTGGCCTTTTTTAACAATCATCACCCATTAGATTGATCCATCTATAAACTGTGTCTGTCAGAGTTTATAAACATACACGCTTGGGCACACACCCATTGCCTGCATAGTCAGTGGTTAGACAATGAGTAGGTCAGAAGATGCAAGTTTCCGGGATGGCAAGCGGATCAGCATTTGGACTATTATTTGGTAATAGATTTTATTTTTTTCCACAGAAGTCTGCTTCATTGTGTAGACTTTTTGTACACACAGAAGGCATGCTATACTTGTTTGTTTTGTCAGGTTTTGTCTGGATTTTCTGTTGATTGTTTAAAACGTGTTGCTGCTTCAATCAAAAGCCCACACATTGCCACCTCTCCCAGGAGAAGCAGTAAAGAATATTACTATGTGAAAGAAAGTTTGTCTTTTTTTACTTGTGTGTGTGTTGGTTTCCTGAAACACTGTACTTTTTTTTTGCAGATGTATATCCTGATTGTTTGTCTTATATTTTTAGAAAGCCTCAAGATGCAGAATTGGCACCGGAAACAAGCCACTTCAGCTGGCAGAGGGTTATGCTTATTCTGGAATTACTGCAGCATAAGAAGAAACTTAGACGTCCGCAGGCATTGGTACCTGCGCTTTTTAACCTGCTGAGCCGGTAATCGTGCCTCCATAACACATGAGTCCTTCAGCTTTCTCTCCTGCAGCAGACACTGTAAAGCCTTAAAATAGGGCTACTTTTTCTCTGCTTTGTTGCCATGTTTTGTAGCTTGCCTTTTTTACTTGAACTTCTTTTAGGTAAATCAGATGAAGGGAGTGGGAAGTTGTTACAATTTTTTTGCCCTGTAAACAGTGTGTTGGGCTTTTTAAGATGGTTACCTGATGCATAGCTTCTTATGTGAAGATTTTGTTTCTCAGGTGGAGAGCTTGCGATTTCTAAGAAGGATGACACCTATGCTAAAACTGGCACAATTGACAGGACTTGTCTCTTTTGCAGAGCTATTGTAATAATACCCTGAGCTTTAAAATTTCTCCCAAAACGTTGTGGAACAGCTTTCATCCAGTGCAACCCAAGAAAACTATTGCTTTTCCTGCCAGCCCCATCTCCAGGCATTTAGGAAAGTTTACATATAGATTGGGTATTTATCTTTTTTTTCTTACTATTTGCATTCACATAGACTGGCAATCGTATTCCAGGTAATCATCTTATACTCCTGACAGTGCTTTGATAAATGTCTTTTATTAGACCAGTTCATGTATTTGAAAGCAAAAAAGAAGAGAAACTTTTTGGCAAACGCTTTTTAGAAGCCTCAATTTAGAACTAATGTAGAATGAAGATTGCAATTTCTTATTTGTATCTTAATACGCAGTTTGGTCACTTATTTTTCTGTCTCCTTTTTCAATTCCTAAATTTTTTCCTGAATGTATAGATGTCTGGAACCTATGGCGTCAGAAGAAGAAAATATGGAATATACAAAGCAGCTAATCCTCAGCTGCCTGCTAAGCATCTGTCAGAAATTGTCTTCAGATGGTAGCAAGATCCCAGCAGGTAAAAATTGCCAGACCCATTTCTTGGTACTTCTCTCACCAGTACAGCATTAAAACAATGGCCTCTAACTTTTTTCTTCTCTGAGTCTATGCTGTATTATTGAGGAGAAATAGACTCCGTAATAGGGTATACAAATTTGCCTTCTTAATAATTTTTGTAGATCCCTTAGGTACGGTCTGTAAATTGAAACCAGTGCTTGAGAGTGTACTGTTTTTATTCCTACATTGTTGACCATTAAAGTGTTAATCAATGAATATTTTTTACTTGCAGATATCCTTGACAAAGAAAAATTCAACGTGGAAGTGATAGTTCAGTGCATCAGGATATCTAAAATGCCCCAGACACACCATCATGCACTGCTTCTCCTTGGTGCTGTTGCTGGCATGTTTCCTGTAAGTAGTACCTGCAATCTGTGTGTCGGCTCTTCTCTTCAGGTTCCAAATTTTGGGAAGAGTGAAGAACATGTAGAGCTGTTCTATGGGGAGAAAATTTCTGAAAGGAGCAAGAGGCAAAATTTACAGGTTCCCTGCTCTTTTAGGGCTTTCTATTCCATTTTACTTGAAAACAAACCTCTGTCTTGATGCTTTGATCACTAGTCATTTATGACTTGCCATGAAGCGCATGAGAAATGGAAGAAGCTTTCTGACAAGAGCCCTGCCTCACCTTCCTGCTGTGGTCAAAGTTCTTGTGCATTGTTTCTTCTTTCCCCTGCTTTTTTATATACAAGAGAGAAAACATCTAGCCCGATAGCACATGTATTCTTACAAGCTTCTATCTTGTACAACACTGAGAAATGTAGTTGTAGTTGATGATAAAACCAGGTTGGTCTGATTTTAATTGACTGAGAAACAGGTCTTTTCTTCTATGGATTGAAATTTGACTGTACACTCACTCTTCTAAGATTCTTTTGCTTTGAAACTATAAAAGCAGCAAAAAGTATCCAGATATATCAAACTCCGTTTGCATCTTTATCTTTACCTCAGTACTTTCTCCATACATTTGGCAAAACTGGAATGTTTCTGACAAATTTGTGGAGGATTTGGCTTTTTTATTGTTGGGGTGCTTTTTCTTTGTCGCCATCTTACTGCCATCACTTGCTATAGAACCAAGCTTTTATTCTGCATTAATATTCATTCTTACAAGATTTTCAAGGTCAGAATACAAGGAATATTTTGTATGAGTCTCATCTCTCTTTTTAAATCTAGAACACTCCTTCAGTTCACTAAAACTGAACAAAAAATGTGCCCACAACTTCTTGCTCTAAGTTGTGGCAAAATCTAGGAAACTAACTCTTGAGCTAGGTGACACCTCTAATCCAGCCCTCTTAAAATTAATTACTGTGATTACAGTCTAGCCCTCAAAAAAGCCAAAAATTAAAATGAGCATGGTTGGTTTCCATTGTATGATTGTAGGTATTGCAGGTGTTTTGCAAATATAAAAAGGGTGAGTGGGAAAGGTACGAAAATGACTGGAATCTGTGCCACACTCACGTTTGTGCTTCTGCAAATCTCCCCATAGCTGACTGCTTGTCATGCTACCATGGCACTGAGTTGAAGAATACAAGGTATTTCATCAGACTAAACTCTCAATTTCCACTCTTCAGTTACTTGCTTAGAAGTGTATCTTGGTTTCTAAATAATATTTAGAAGTCTAACAATCACATAGTAAGTAGCTGTAAGGGATACTATACATTTAAAATCAGTTTAGTGGAGGTTTTGGAAGATACTAATGATTCTCATTTTCTTTTATAGGAATCTAGTGGCATTTGTGGGAAGGAGAAATGCCTTAAGGTATAATATGCAGAGCAGAACAGTACAAAAAATAAACTAATCTAATCTGTCTTCTTTTCCAGGATAAAGTTCTCCATAACATAATGCCTATTTTTACATTCATGGGAGCAAATGTCTTGCGTCTGGATGATACTTACACGTTCCAAGTAATTAATAAGACAGTGCAGATGGTTATTCCTGCTCTTATACAGGTAAATTTGTCTACTTAATGGAGAGGAGTAGAAAAAAGTGAACAAGAAGATTCTTAATTAAGTAGAGTAAATGGTTTAGAATGTCAGTGGTAGGAAAAGTTGTAGCCTATTCTAGGATTATTTTTCGATAGATATTAAATTAAATATAATATTAACAGACGACTACTCATCTGACCAACTCCAAGTTCATCAGACTACTGCTTCTTCTTAATCTTACGAGCTCCTCTACTTTATAAATGGTTTAGCCAAAACAGTGTCACAACTGTACCTAAAGAGGACCTGAAACATACTTTAAGTTCAAGTTTTTCATCATAAAAATAGCAGGCAAGTTCCGTAGAGGAACCATTGGAAATAAGAAGAAGATTATTAGTCCTATAATAATATGTCATGGACATATCAATAGTAGACATGGTCTGAAGAAAATGGAAAGGTAAAATATTTGACAAATGCTTTTATTCTTCCAGCTGGTGTTTGTGTGAGTTTTCTTGTTTTTTGTTGGCCATCTTAGATAAATAGTTATAAACCAAAACAAAAATACATCATTGTTTCTCAACAGGGACATTTTTTTCTTCAGTCAGATTTCATTTGCATCTAATAAATCTTCATTCTAGAGTCATAGCTTTAAACATGAAAAATGCCATCTAAATCGCTTATGTAAAAATGAATTGGGAAAAAAAAAATTTCTTCTTCTAACAATGGGCTGGGGATTTCCTGGTGTATTTTTTAATGATATGTATACACATTTTGCATCCTTTTGCAGGTCTCTGTTAGAGAAATCAAGTTGCTGTCTCTCCTTTTTTATTTTTTTGTTTAACACCTTTCATAGCAGCCATCACAAGTTTCTGTGACAAATTATTTATGGCACACACAATTATTACACGTGGGGAGAGCCTAATGTTACTTACCTGAGATCATGTAGCCTACTTGTGTTATTTTTACTAGGCCCTTGAATCGAAGACACTAACTCTCAGGCTTATGGGCAAAGTTTTCAGAAGGATGTGGCATTGCTTTCCCTTGAAAACGTCCTGTTTGTTTCAGCTGATGCCAAGTAATGTTTCTTTTTTTTTCTTTTTTCTTTTTTTCTTTTTTATTCTTTTTTTTTCTTTTTTTCTTTTTTTTTCCCCTTTTTTCCTTTTTTTTTGATTTTATTTGAAGCATCTTCCTTAAACACTGAAAACGAACTGTGTAAGTGAAAACTGTTTATTTTGGAGCACTTATATTTTCCTTGAGATGATGCTTTTGGTAATGCTGTTACCAGGCACGTAGTGCTTTCTCTCATTTTCTGAATTTACAAGAAAGAAGTTGTACCTGTCTGCGATAATCTGTTTGAATTGCTGTACCTGTTTGTACATAGGCTGAAGACAGCGATTTGTCAGAGTCCTCGGGAAGTGTGGAAGAGGTGGTGATAAAGATCATTCGTGTGTTTGTGGATGCCTTGCCCCATGTGCCGGAGCACCGACGCCTGCCAATCCTGGCCCAGCTGATCACTACGGTGGGAGGAGACAAGTTCCTCTGGGTCCTCCTGGTGCTGCTGTTTGAGCAGTACGTGACCAAAACTGTAACTGCGACTTCAAGCACAGACAAGGTTAGAAGACTAGCGGGGTCAGCTTTTTCCTCAAGAGACTGATGTCCCCCTTTCTGTTCATGGTCTTGCCTTTAAGAAGGTGCAGGATAAGCCCCTAGGTTGTGCTAAAATAAGAAGAGAGCTCCGAGCTTGTGCTGTAGCAGAACCTGATGGTGATGTTGACTACGATTTGTATTGCAGATACAATATTGTTTTGTCCTGGAGCCTGAACAATAAATCAGATCTTATTGTACAGCAATCCTTGACCTGAAGAGCTGATAATCTAATTATGAAGTGCTTCAATATTTTTAAGTTCTTTTTTTTTCTTTGACCGTGTTTGTGAAACACCATACTGGTCTTCCCGTACAGACCAAAATAAAAAGCCTATTGTGTTTTTGTGTAGGCAAGCCCTCAGATTAGGTGAAAGCATAGCTTATGGGGAAGACTAAAAGAATTATTAAAGGGACATTGGTGAGAAGATACAGTCTTTGCTGTAGCAATTTAATCTCTTTCTACTCCCCCTGGAACTATGTTCTTTCCAAGAGCTTGCTGCTATTACCCTTGGTGTTAATCCTGGCAGTTTCCAGCTCACCATGGCATTTTCACAAACTCACTGAGGAGTTTTTGAGTCTTTTTTATCATTGTTAGTAATTTTTTTTTTTAATTCTTGAAATAATTCTTTTTACATTTCTAAACCATTAACAGGATGCTGTTCTGGAAGCAGACACTGAATTTTGGATTTCCATCTGTTGCGAATTTAATGTACGTTCTCAGTTCCAGAGCATGATGAAAATAATCCAGTACTTGACAGAGCTGCCAGAGAACAAAGAAGGTAACCACAAAACAGAGCCAGCAAATGCATGTAAACCTCCTATAACAAGGGACAAGGCATAGTGGTTTTAAACTATGCCTTTTAAAAGGGGGTAGATTTAGACTAGAAATAAGGAAGCAATTTTTTACAATGAGGGTGGTGAAACCCTGGAACAGGTTGCCCAGAGAGGTGGTAGATGCCCCATCCCTGGAAACATTCCAGGTCATGTTGGACCAGGGCTCTGAGCAACCTGATCTAGTTGAAGATGTCCCTGCCCACAGCAGGGGGGTTGGACTAGATGACCTTTAAAGGTCCCTTCCAACCCAAACTATTCTATGATTCTATTACTCCTCTAGAAAGAAGACTAAGGGATACAGAATGACTCTAATGACTTTTCTTTTTTAAATAAAATGGCTAAGATACGTGATTACTTTTTTTTTTTAATTATAGATTAATTTGAGCACTTAGAATCAAACAGTAGTCCTCATTTAGAAGGTACAGTAAATCGTTTCGTTGAAATAAAAAGCTATTATTCATAGCAGACAAGATCACAGGGACTACCAGTCCTTTCTGGGATTTTTAAGGTTTCATTTCTTTCTACTACAATATATTTAATATTTTTCCAGTCTGTTATTTCAAAGAGCATTGGGGAAGGTGGGTAGGGGTTGTTTGTTTCTTTTTAAGTTAGGACTTGCTGTATTTGTTGTTTGAATACATTTAATACATTTTCTCAGCCAGGAAGGACCAGGTAATGGCACTGAAAGCAGTTTTTCCCAAATATGTGACGCACAGTGTATGTGGTCCCACCTCAAAAGTCTCTCGTGTTTGTAGCCAGTGTACCATAGCTTTAGCATCAAGAAAAAAAGAAGATTCTTGACGTAAAAATGATCAGATGGAATGGCAGTGAAATGGCACTACTTCTTTTGAGGCTGTTGAAATGAAAAATTTATCTCCTGTGGTATTTCAGAGCATCTTTTTTGGAACTTTGACATGATTTTGGATACTGCAGAGTGACTATCCTTGATAGGCATCTGACTGTAATTTTCCTTTGTTTCTATAATCAGAAATCAAATGTCTTTTGCTCTTGGCTGCAAATTTGTTTTGTGAATGTTTTCAACAGAGGATCCTGGGCCAAAAAAGTCAAGAACAAGCAAGACAAAACTAAAAAATCAGGATGGGCAGCTCTTTAACGTGGAGTCTCACTCAGACAAGCAACTTCGGCATTTCAAATTCTTGTCAGTCTCCTTCATGTCACAACTTTTATCCTCTCAGAGTTTTGTGAAAAAGGTAATAATGGCAGATTGCTTTTAAACTGACCACATTAAGTAATTGTGCCGTACTGTAATAGGTGAAGTTTAATTTGCTTTTTAGTATGACTTTATATTCAAAGGGGATGAAAGAATACACTGTCCAGTGTATCTTGCTGATACCTTTGTTGACACAGTTTTGAAAACTCTCAGTAATGTTAATTATTTTTTAATAAGGCTTTTCCAGATAGACTCCGTTTGTGTGATTGATGAATAGGTAACAAAGTGAAATTCTGGTCCCAGTGGATTCCCACTGGCTTTATGGAGTCTGGGATTTCACTCGCAGTCTGTATAACTCCAAGTTTGGTGTGGGATTCATACTATTAACTCTGAAAAGACAAAATAAATGTTACAAATTTTAGGCTGCGGCTCTAGCTGGAAGTAGTTCCCAGTTTTTCAACTGAACATCATCCACCAGCATGAAGGGTATTTGCTACTGTGACTGCATTGCCTAAGATTCTCAGATTTTCTTCTAGAATGATGGCTTACGTGCAGATGTGGGGAATTCATAATTACCATGTTAGCGGACATTTCATTCAGAACAAACACATTTGCGCATACTGGGATATTAACTTAATGAGGGGATGCAAGTTTCACAGTTAGCGTTTTCATTCTTCCTTTTTAAACCAGATAGTTGAATGTGAAGAAACAGAAGAGCTGCAGAAGTTGGAACAGAGGTATGCTTTAAATCTTCTCCACTCCTCTTATTTCTAGTTTTCACTGCAACCTGGGAATATTTTTTAAATGTAGTCCCTTTAGAATATTTTTTTCCCCAAGGATACTTTTAATGTTGATTTCGGCAACAAGCAGTATTTATTATATGCAAGTTATTTGGGTTTTGTTTCGGGGATTTTTTTTTTTTAATATGTTGTGGAGTTTTTTATTTCTGAAAGATTGCTCTACCCAATATTCACTCTTTCTGTATTTCTGATAGAGCTTATTTACATACTTGGCCATAACTACTATGCTATTGATGATGGAGTCTCTAAAATAATTCCAGATTTTTAGCAAAAAATATCACTTCATTCGTAGGGAAAAAATTGTTATTCACAGGTGCCCCTATATTGGTGTAAGAAAATTACCAGTAATCACAGATCACAGTTGTAGACATTGGGCTATGACAGCCAATGATGCAAAATTGAGGGTTTCTTTTGTGGAGGCTTGACTTTTATGTTTGTTCTAAGTGAAAAAGGGTGTAAGGATTTATTTTAAATGCTGTGTTCCTTAAATGCTCATTTTTAAACATCTATATCCTCCCAGATTCTTTTTGTTTTAAAGCAGAGTTCTTAAGTAGAGCTACTGTTGCATGTAGATGCTAATTTGGGATACCAAGGAGACTTTTTTAATGTGCAAGATTGTCCTTATTGCCATAGCTTTTTGTTAATATGTAGATGTGATCTGCTAGTCTCTTCATTAGGTGTTTCATTTTCTTTTATTGTTGCTGTTTTGTGAAATTTTATGCTTTCCAATAATAAAGTCAACTTCTTTAGTGTCCTTGTTACTCACTAAAAGATGCTTCCTTTCCATCTAGGCTATTAGAAGAAGTTCTTCATTATATAAACACTGTGGCGTCTTCAGTGGAAGGAAACGTGGACAAGCCAACAGCGAAATTTTGGAGGGTTCTGCTTAACAAGTCCTATGATATGCTGGATAAAGTATGTCTCATTAGCCCTCATATTAGCAGTGGGACATTTCTGCTTTTGCTTATTAATATGATGATAACCTTTGTAGGATTTCTTGTTGGATTAGTACTAATCTTTATTGGATGGTCTGCAACCTGGTGCATCATTGTTTAAACTCATGTAACAACTTTAATAACTACAGCTAACAGCTTAGACGTAACAACCAGACAAAAAAAATCAACTCTAGTTAGTGTTCTACTGGCTGGAAGCAGTCATTTCACTATCTATCTGGTGGAGAATGGCTTTTAGCAGCATTTCTCATTGTTAACTCATAAATGGAATTGTTGTTCCATATTTCTACATGGAATTTAAATGGAGAAAAAAATCTACTTATGCTTTTCTTATCTTTTTCTGATTAGAAGTATATTTGTAGAATTGGACTGGCTATCTCATTGCATGCTGTGCAGCACACATCTTTTCACAGCTTGGATTTTTTTTTTAATGTGAAGCATATTCTAGTTTTCATGATGTACATCACAGGGCACTACCAGAAGTATTTTAGGGCAAGGAGTGATAGCTCACCAGTGTAGACAAAAGGAATTGCTGAGGAAATCTCGGAGCTAGTGGATAATGGCTGGGGACAGTGGACATACATCAAGTACTGTAACTGGAACCTGCTGTGTTCTTTTGCTTGCCTCAGATACAGCATTGCTAGCCTGTCCTCTCTTCTTTGATCGTGAAACCCATGTGGGAAGTTGAAGAGAGTTTGCCTGTCTTATTTGGAGGCTACTATGTCACAGTGCATGGAAGAGCATTTATGGTATTGTTTTGTTTGTGTTTTCTTGTAGGTCAATGCCTTATTGCCAACAGAAACCTTCATCCCTGTAATTAGGGGACTAATGACGAATCAGCTCCCGTCTGTGAGACGTAAGGCAATGGACCTTTTGAACAATAAGGTGCAGCAGCGCACAAGGTGGCAGAAGAGCCAGGTGAGGTGAAGTGGTTAAACTCGGTTCCTTTAGCAGAAGTACCTGGAGAGAGATTGATGTAGAAATGGTTTGCTCTATGTAAAGATGTCAAGTACCAGCGCCAAGTCTGGCAGGCAGCTCTTGAGTAGCGAGATGTAGGCGACCTGCCCATAGTTACCTTGCAGGTTCTAATTGTATGTCTAATGTGTGTGTTCTCTTGACCTCTTAGATCCTGCAGCTCTTAGAGCTGGTTCCTGAGCTCATTGCTATCGTGCAGTGTAAAAGAAAGGAGGAAGAGGAGGAGCAAGCCATCAACAGGCAGACTGCTTTGTTCAGCCTCAAGCTACTCTGCAAAGGTTTTGGCACAGAAAATCCAGTGCCATTTGTACCTGTTCTGAAAACTGCCATTGATCTAATTTCTTCAGAGAAGGAGGAAAAGAACGTGATGGGAAGTGCTTTGCTCTGTATAGCTGAGGTCACCTGTACACTGAAAGCCCAAGCAATACCTCAGCTTCCAAGGTATTGTTGGGTTCTTTTTAACAGAACGAACTGCAGCAGGAAAGGAATTAGTTATACTAAAATGCATTACTGAAAGAATGCTGATGAAAGCCAAGTGGCAGTCTGCCCATGTGTGTTTTGTGTAGATAAAAATAAAGGTATTCGTGGTGCTTGAAGGTGCTTCCTGGTCATAGAACTAAGAAGCTAGTGGGGAAATTGTAAGAGTTTTATAATCAGTAGACCTCCTTATGGAGTCTGCTACTTGAACAGAGAGGCAATCTTTATGGCTTTTGAAAGAATGCTGATGAAAGCCAAGTGGCAGTCTGCCCATGTGTGTTTTGTGTAGATAAAAATAAAGGTATTCGTGGTGCTTGAAGGTGCTTCCTGGTCATAGAACTAAGAAGCTAGTGGGGAAATTGTAAGAGTTTTATAATCAGTAGACCTCCTTATGGAGTCTGCTACTTGAACAGAGAGGCAATCTTTATGGCTTTAGAAAAGTCAGACCATACTCTGTATTTTTACTGTAGAACAGATTGCATTTAAAAACATGAGAACCAGTACCGTTGGAAACCCTGCATGTTACATTATTTTATTCTCCCTATTCAAGAAGAATTCAAGCATCTAACTTGTTGCTTTTAAGACTGTTTTATCTCATTACAAATATAAGTTTCTTATTGTCATTAAATCTTTAAACTAAAGACGGGGCTTTAAGCAACCTGATCTAGTGAAAGATGTCCCTACTTATGGCAGGGGGGTTGGACTAGATGATCTTTAAAGATCCCTTCTGACCCAAACCATTCTATGATTCTGTGATTCTAAACCTAATATCCTTCATTAGGTTTGAAAAAATGAAATACAGCAGAAGAGCCCAGAATACTGAGTTTTCTCAAATATATATGTAAAAATTCATGTGAAAATTGTCCCTGCAGGCTTAACAGATGAATTTATGTGATTGGAAATGTGCCTCCAAATGGTCAGTGGTTTCCCAATTTATGCTTGATTACTCACAGGCTGATGCCGGCACTGTTGAAGACACTAAAAAATAAGAAGGAGCTGGTCTCCAATGAGATTTACTTGCTGAGTGCTGTCACTGCTCTGCTGAAGGTTGCAGAAACATTACCACACTTCCTTAGTCCTTATCTTTTGGATTGCTTGCTGCAGGTGAGCTATCTGACTCCTACAGATATGTAAAGGGAGACAGGATCTGCCCAGTTCCTAGAAGAACCTACAGAGATGACTTTTTTCTCTCTGAAACTGAAGTACGAGTGTGTGCCAACTATGTGGAAGGTCGTAACGTATTACTCTTCTACTCACCTTCTTATGCAGATAACTGAGATACAGAATATAAGAGCATCTCCTACTCCTCCCTCTGACAGGTTGTAGTTTGCCTCTTTGGAAAGGGAGATGAATCCTGAAGGATCATTCTGTAATATCCATGATCTTACCAAATGTGTATCTAACAGCTCTAGTTAGGGTAATTCTGACCCCCTGCCGCTGACACGCGCAATTTTTCAGTGTTTGTCTTCTGAAGACAGTGAAGCTCTGTACACAGACATCTTAATGTAAGGTGCTCCAAGGGGTGCAAACAGCAAAATTCCCATCTGACACTTGCAACAGAGAACTACTGTAAAATAAGTTCCTGAGTTGTTTTAAGTATGCCTAACTTCTGTTGGATTTCCTGATAGGTTGTCCGCTTGGAAAAGATTGTGGTCGAGTTTGGTCCTTCTTCCCAGATAAGCTTACGCATAATGTCATTGAGAACTATCCTAGCTACGAGGCTTGCTCCCCGAATATTCTTGCCTGCAGTTACAAAGTGTTACAGTGAAGTCGCAAATACCCGGAAGGTAAGGATTTTTTCATTCTTTTGCATTATGATTAAAAAAAAAGAAAGAAAAAAAAGAAACAAGCAGCGCAAAATTTGGTTCAACTGTCCCGGCTGTGTTCCCTCCCAGCTTCTTGCCCACCACCAGTCTATTCACTGGGGCAGCAGAGTGAGAAACGAAGAAAGTCTTAACACTGTGCAAGCATTGTTCAGCAATAGCCAAAACACCGGTGTGTTATCAGTGTTGTTTTAGTCACAAATCTAAAACACGGCACCATATGAGCTGCTATGAAGAAAATTAACTCCATCCCAGCCAAACCTAGCACAGTGTTTATATTATCTCTGTTTTCTTTTGTACCACAATGGTGATTCAGGAAAGTTAAACCTGGGAAAAATGCACCAGTTTAATGTCCTTAGCATGTTAGATGATGAATGCTTGAGAGATCATCCCATTCATAAAGGCCTTGATTTATCTGCTAGGAACATGAGTTGAGACATAATTTTCATCTGGGCTTTGCTCCTGTCTCATAGGTGCAAACCTTTCAGATTTAACTGGTATCTCCAGTACTGGAGAGGGGAGACCAAACTCTTTTCAGGAATCCTGCTAACTTAAGCCCCCAAAAAGTACAGGAAAAAGTTTATTTTATCGACAGTAATGAGTAAATGTGTGAAGCGCAAAAATGCAATTCCCTTGTTATGTTTCTCGGTTACTGTCAATACCACAGTTGCCTTTGCATTGCTTTGCTTTTGTTTTGGCAGAATTGCCTGGGTCCCCTTATGAACATTTTGAAGGAGCACATTGTTGGTATGGAGAAGGAGCACCTGATCTCCCATCAGTCTGAGCTGACGGCATTTTTCATGAAAGCCCTGGACTTCCGAACAGAGCATGCCCAGGTGGCTTGTTTAGGGGGATGAACAGCAGCAGCCTAAGCTCTACATGCTAATTCTGTCAGTTGTTTTAAAAAATAGTAGTAGTTTCCATTGCATATATGCTCTGAAATTCTGGGTATCAAATATCCTGTTCTGGAATTGTTCTTGCGGTAGAAAACATGATGGTTAGGTATTTAGTCTGAAACAGACAAAATTAAAATGTACTTTGAAAGCTCCAATTCTTACATTTCGAACTTGGAATTGTTTTCTAATTTTTCTAGGATGACTTAGAGGAAGTTGGTAAGACAGAGGCTTGCATTATTGATTGTCTAATAAGTATGGTTATGAAACTGTCCGAGGCTTCTTTCAGACCCCTCTTCTTCAAGGTAGGAAGTTTAAATATAATTCATCTGCATCAGTGTATTTGTATTTTCCAGTGCACAGACACAGGAAAGAGCTAATCTGCCTTTCACTTTCAGCTCTTCGATTGGTCCAAAACAGAGTCTACCCTAAAAGACAGACTGCTGACATTCCACCGAATAGCAGATTGCATTGCAGACAAGCTCAAGGGTCTCTTCACCCTGTTTGCTGGTCATTTAGTGAAGCCATTTGCTGAGACACTGAACGAGGTCAACATTTCCAAAACTGGTGAGTTTTTAGTTACTAACTACAGAGAGGCATTGGCAGGCTAACTCTAATTGCTGAAAGACGTTAATTACAATTGCTGAAAGTTTAGTCTTCCAGGATTTACTTCACAGCACATACCCCTCATTTCTCTCTGTCTTCTTTCTCTCATAAATAAGGCATCTTTCTTACGCTGATGGAACCAAAGGACATTTTTCATTCATGGGCTCTGGGCTGCCAGTACAAAGTTGAGACCACATGAAAATTTTCAATGTCAGTCCCAGTGAGTTCCATGAGAATGAAATTGTGTGGAAAGAGAGTGACTTGTTTCTGTTTGGGGTTTTTTTCTTTTTTTCTTTTTCATTCATTGACTTCTCTTATATCTTACCTGGTGTATTCAGACTCCTCTGCTTTCTTGGCAAAAATAGGTATTAACTTTTTTGTATGGGAAACTATTTGCCCATCCCATTTACAGTGACCTGAAGAAATTTTCTATATCCACAGGTATGGCCAAGCACTTTTCCTATAGCCTGCGGCTATTCTCTTTTATCCCCAGCTGACTGTGAACGGCAGTGGCAGACCTGCTAGGGCATTAGCTAAAAGCCAGATAACATACTGCATCCACTTTATTGTTCTGAGTGATGAGTACGTAATTGCTATGTAGTACATCCTTTAGCTATATTCACAAACTAACAATGTTTCTATTGTTGTGGAGAAGTTTTGTATTTTTTTTTTAATTATTTTTTTTTTCTTCTTGATTGATACGTAGATGAAGCTTTCTTTGACTCTGAGAATAGCACAGAAAAGAGCTGTCTCCTGTTGCAGTTCACCATGGACTGTCTGCACAAGCTCTTCCTATTTGACACCCAGAAGTTTCTGAGTAAGGAAAGAGCAGAAACCTTGATGATGCCTCTGGTCGATCAGGTATTGACAAACACAAAAAACCAATTCATATCTGACTTTTTTTTTTTCCCATCTGAAAGATTTCTTTTTTTAACTATCAGGCCTTAATCCTCTCCCTTAACAAAACGGGAGGAATTAATTCATTGTCTTTGGGCTACATAGACTGCTTTGCCTAAGGCTCAGAATTACCAATTTTTTTATCCTCTTTCTAAATGTCTTCATTCCATAAGGTTCATGCATGTTGTTGAGTTCTTGCAGACCAGTGCACTCCCCCTGATGCTCTTCGACGCAACTCTTGAGTACCTGAAAGCCAAAGCTAGGAGGAGTGCTTTTGGCTGGGTTTATCTGAGCCTGGATCTGTTTGACAAGGTTTTTACTTCCACAGCTAGAAAATATGCTTGGAGGAGATGAGAATTTCCAGGAACATAAGGTTCATGCATGTTGTTGAGTTCTTGCAGACCAGTGCACTCCCCCTGATGCTCTTCGACGCAACTCTTGAGTACCTGAAAGCCAAAGCTAGGAGGAGTGCTTTTGGCTGGGTTTATCTGAGCCTGGATCTGTTTGACAAGGTTTTTACTTCCACAGCTAGAAAATATGCTTGGAGGAGATGAGAATTTCCAGGAAAGGAAAGATTGGGAGCTATCAGAATTTGAACTGGTTTTCTTTGTTCCATTAGAAAATGGGAACAGTGCCCCAAAAACCAGAAGTGGATTAGCCAAGTCATTGCTAAAATACTAGCCTAAATTAAAATACTGGTATTGTACTATGCTACTGCCAAGTTCTAGAGAAATGTATACAACATGGCCTTCTGCTCTGACTGTAAGCAGTCCATATTGCACGTGTAGATGTCTTCCATACTGGGTGGTTTGGGTTTTTTAAAGATTTGGTAGCTGTTGGAATAAGAGCTAACCTGTTTGTATATGAAGAAAGGAGCATTTTAGAGGGGGAACTGTAAGATGGTTATTTATCAACTTTCAGACCTGTTTATTACATAGTTTTGTCAAGACTCTCCTATTTGACAGGTTATATGTATTCAGGGGGAGTATTTGGTTTTTCATTGTACTGAGCTAAGTCCTTCTGATACAGTGGAACAGAGTGGCATTGTAACAGGAAGTTAAAGACCATTATATCAAATAACTTCCAGCAACATACCTGCTTCTTGCAACCTATTTTGCCTTTGACGTTATCTTAACCCAGATGTTGAGATTTAAAGTAGCTTAAAAATAGTTCCATTCAGTAGGAAAAAAGACGGGGAGAAAACAGGGAACTATACTGTAATGTTTGTTTCCTTACAAAGATTATTGTTTTGGTTTAGGTCCGATTTGCTGCTCTGCTTGCTTTGGTAGAAGTTGCACAAAAACTGAAGGAGAACTACCTGGTCCTGCTACCAGAATCTATTCCATTCTTAGCTGAGCTCATGGAAGGTAATGTTCTAAAGTGGCATTAGTGAAGGCAGACAACTGGCCTATGACCAAAAAAGAGTAAGGGCCACTTATTTCAAAGATTCAGACAGGATGATTGCTATAATTGCTATAAATCTTACAAATTGGTATACAGTAGCTTAAACTGTGCAGGATGCAAACTGAAATGGATTGTATCCAACACACTCCTAAAGTTCAGTTAAATTACAGTGGTTTCTTCAGTGTTATAGCCTGTGCACATCTCCCCGGTTGCATGTTCTAGATCAGTGTTACAGTAGAAATAATTTGCCAGTCTTGAGTCAGTGCCAAAATATTTTTGAATAATTATTTCATACCTGGTGTTTGAAGACAGTTTTAGCCTTGACAAGTGATGAAACCTTCCTAGGTAGCTTTGTAATCACTATTGTTCTTAATTCCTGCTTTATTTCTTTTTCTAGATGAATGTGAAGAAGTTGAACAGCAGTGTCAGAAGACAATTCAACAACTGGAAGCCATTTTGGGAGAACCACTCCAAAGCTACTTCTAAGTTTATCAAATTCCATCTGAATCACGTTAGCTTCACACATGCAAGTGTTACAGGCAAACTGTCGTACTAATTTTTATCAGAGCTAAGATCTTAACTTTTTAATAAAATATTGTAAGAATCTGGCTTTATCATTTCTGGATGGTCTGGGGACTTTTCGTAAGACTTTTCCTTAACTGCTCTTTTCTTAACAGTGGGAAACTGGAGCAAGCTATAAGCAAGTTCTGATAGCTGGGCAGAAAAGGAGTGACAACATGTGAGACACTCTGAATTCCACTGTGCTTGGGGTATGGAGTTACTGTCCCTGTGGAGGAGCTGTCGTGCTACAATGTAAGCATGGTACTCACTGGTCCCAAGCACTGCAATCCTGAGAATCTGCTTTTCTATCATTTTTAGGGAAGTAAAAAGTAAACCCACTGAAGATACTGAAAAGGAAGTTATAAGAAACTAGAATTCATATAGGAGCTAAAGCTGGTTTTTAGTCTTCAAAGACTACTACTGATTAGCTGCTTGTTCACCTGAAGATCCAAGAATAAATTGCTTGCCATGTTAATGAATTTACCAGAAAACTCACCACCTGTTTTGCACCAGAAGGTGCTAGTTCATTACACTGCTAGTAAGAAGGGCACTTGGACTCTGTAAAGTATGGTTTAAAATGCAACTGGTTAGAATTAACACTGTAAAGAGGATAATCTTACATCCCATCAGGTGCTGGGAATGGGCCTCTGTTCAGGGTGCAGCATGCCATGCAGATCCCGTCTGCAGAAAGGTTACTCCATTGTGGTCATTCGTGCTCTTACAGGATTTTCTTAAGAGAAAACAATTATTATTCATGTCCGCTGTCAAACAAAAAGGATGTTCACATGAGAACTTCCCTTAGATAAAGGCAAGGACACACAAGTGGTGTAATTGCCATTACCGAGTGTGAGCTGCCTACCGGCTCCTCTGTTACAATCGGCCAGCTAAGTTTATCCTGCGGCCAAGGGCTACGTCCAGCACAGCACTGTCCTGAAGGCCACAGCAGCACAGCGGAGGCCTGGGCCTACTCAGGTTAACTGGTCTGTGGATCGCTAACTCCTCAATGTGGAAATGGTCCTTCAGTCAGGATCACTGTGCCACCTTGGAGATACTGGTAAGATAATAAGCAAATCAGACAAAATATAGACCAAAAAGGGATCACAGCTACTTAGCTACACTTGGAGAAAAGCAGAGTTCACAAATGTTTTTATTTATGCTTTTTATACATTAAATCTGGTAATTTAACAGTCTTTCAGGGTACACCTTATTCTTGAAATTGCTTCACTCTTTTAGCAGCTGTTAAGATAAATAGGAACATCCCTCAGGCATGTATTGACAGCCAGTAGCAACTTATTTTTAAAAAGTATAAAAATTAAGACTGACATTTGTACAGAAAACTGATTGAATAGGAACAGCTTGTTTCAGATAAATAGTATTTTAATACAAGACTGAAAAAGGCTTCATTACCTATTCCACTGATGAGTATCTGAGTCTCACCTCAGCTGAAACCCTCCCTGCAGTAACTGGGTTCACACATTATTAAAAAATGAAAAACACAAACATCTACTTCAGTCCCTGAGCAATCTCAACTCAGTTAGGAGCCATTTCAGATCAAACAAGCTTTCAAAAGTTCATGCAACTGGAACTAGCTAAATCATTTTAATTTGTTTCATTTCGGAAAACTAAAAGCTAGAAATGCTGCTGTATGTTTGATTTAAGCCACTTATAAGCAGGAGGTAAAATAACCATGAGTGTCAGAGAAGGTACTACTGCGGCAGCAGACCGAGAGGTTAAGATCAAATTCCTCCTTGCCTTTTGCTAGAACTGATGGGTCAACTGTTTGCTTAATCCAGCCTCAGTAAAAAGGTTATAGTTGCTAATGTAAACTAAGAAGCAGAAGACTGTATTTCATAATTCTATTTTAAATGAATTATCAATGTCTCTTTTGGGGTGGATAACCATATCTTCAGATCCTATTTCAGCCTCATTTCTACTTAACAGTATTGAATGTATGCTATCAAGGAATGCCATAACTTAAACATACCAAGTGCAATCGTTAGACACAGTATGATGCAGCATTTTCATATTGCTAGGTTCAGTAATACAGGAGATTTATCTGAGCACACACTTATTTAGCTTGCCAGGATACTGTAAACTAGAGGAGGATTTAATCTCGCAGTTAGCAGTTCTGGTACTCACCTAACTCAAAGAGGCAGATGCAGAAGCCTAGATAGATAAAGGCAGGCTCGGTGTGAGTCAGCACCTGTTTGTACTTGACAAGGAGGCACTGTCATTAGAAGCGGTTTAATTCTTTTAGTACTGATTGAAAAGAACTACCAGCTCCTCACATCTAACAACTGAACATCTCCCATGATACTACCAGCTCCTCACATCTAACAACTGAACATCTCCCGTGATTTCCACTACGTTGATCTTTTCAAGTTGTTTAAAACGATGCTTGTACTCCAGAGTGTGAACACCATTAACAGCAACTTTGAACTGGTGGGCATCACAGAAAATGATCAGCTGAAAAGCAGGAAGAGAAACAGTTAAGTTTTAAGCTCAGGTAGGACAAGAAAAACAACCTGATGACCTAGCCTAGACTTGGGCAAGCCCTGCTTCTGTTACAAAGAATGTTTCATGCAAAAGAAACATTTAAAAAAGTGGAACTTCAATGAAATTCATAGAATCATGGAATAACTCAAGTTGGAAGGGACCCATAAGGATTATCAAGTCCAACTCAATTCAATTAAAATTCATTCTGAGAACCTATTGCAACTATTAAAAAAGAAAACTGTCATTAAAACCAAGTCAAATCTCTGCTCCCAGTGGTCCCATTTAATCCTAAATATTCTCAAGACGTTGAAATGCAGGAATGGCAGTTTTATTTAAATCTGTATTAGTGACATGATATTTAAGCACCACTGCTAATCCTTTTGGCAGAATTACCAGTCTGATGCTATGTTTCAGTTAATCTTACCTCAAAGTACATCCCAGGACTGAAAGGGAAGTTGGCAACTTCCTTTTCTTCTTCTCCCCAGCTGTCATGAAGGTATGAGTTTCTTACAAAAACTTTATTTTTCACTCGGGGATTCAGATGTAATGCAATGTCCTTTGAGTCACTCAATTTCAGATTTATCGCAAAGCTGGAAGATATTTTTTTAAAGTTTACTATACCAAGGTTTTATAAACATGATGCAGTAGTCCATGCTATTTACCAAGCCCTTAGCCAATACTCAGAATTGTTCTGGAGCCAGGGCCGTGATTCACCTGAAGAACCAAGCAGGCAGTTAACATGCATTTGTCTCCGCACAGAAACCTTTGCTGGAGGCAGCAAATGTACGACATGACCCTGCTAGATCTGCTTCATCACTCTCAGCTTTCTCTTCATGTCTCAGCAAGGAGATATTGAGCCAAGCGGGCCAAGTGGTGCTCCCCTACAGCACTAGGAAGCAGCCTTCTCACAGAAACATATGGTGCTACTTGCTCCACCATCTCTTTCTCTTAACTCAGACAGTGGAGAGTGGGAGGCTTTGTTTTACCTAAACACATTACATTCTTTCTGCCGACAAACTGGTTAGACTCTAAGGAAAAGTTTGAGGATTCTCTCTATACATTTAAGATTGGTGGGACACCATGCATACAAAGTGTTACGTTGTAGGCAGCGTAGCTCTGCCCAGGCTGAATGAATACTCTGCAACCTCAGGCACATCCACAACACCGGGGTCCTAAAGGGGAGCTCTGGAGAAGAGTGATCAGAGGGAAGACTCATCCAAATTCAAATGAGTGCTTCAACCTGTGGCAAAGACCTTACTGCATTTGAAGTAGAAATATTCCTCCCCCCAAATTAGCTCCAATTGTCAGGTTACTTCCCTCCTTTGAGAAGCCTAGAATTGCTTAGTCCAGGTACGAAATATAGCAACGGCCACACTTTCAAGCTGTGAAGTCCTCTTTTTCACTGAGAAAAAGGAACATCTGCAACTGTGTGAACTGAGTGAAAGACATTAAATAACTTACAAACTGTGTAAAAATCTGTATGTTTAAAAGCACAAACGCAAAGAGCAGACAAGCTGCAATGTTTTAACTAATACCCAAAAGCCTCTTCATGCTTATAAACAGTACATTCAGCACTTGAAATGTGCTTAATAAGCTTTTCAAGCCAAAAGAAGGAAAACAAATGCTACTATCTAAGTATTAATTATCCTGTTCAATTTAAAGTCTGTTCAAACTTTGTGGATGAGATTTCTAGACCTTGGGTTCCAGTATTAATATGAACTCTGAGTTCTGTTGAGCTGCAGGGAAGATATGTGCTCTGAGGAAGCAGGAGTGCAATGCATACACACAGTGTAAAAAGCATGCTTCTCATCATTTGCACTAATTGCTTCATTTTTAAGCATGTTTCTGCAGAGCCAAAATCACCCTTTAAGCAAAGGGCATGCTGAAGTACAGACATTTCCTCAGCTCCATTTTGACCATGTTGCGCTCCCCTTCCCCCCTCCCGCCTTTAAACCATGTTGGGAAAATGTCTTCTTTGCAACCTATTGTTCCTAATTTGCTATCAAAATTATAGCTCATACTCCCCTACCAGCTTTCATCACTCAGTTGTTGTCAGTTAGGCACCTTCATGCTTATACAGTCCCCGAGGAGGCCGTCGAAGAAGTATTCAGAGAAACGTTGTAACACGCAGCATTTGAGCACATCAGCAACTCATCTAACTCACTCATTTTCCATCTACTTCTGCCAGTTCCCTTACTCTTGGATCTCTTTAGAATAAAAGCTGTCTTTGTACAATATGTGTGCTCACATGCCTTGCACAATGGAAACCCTGAAGAGACACACAATTTTGCGAATGATGCAGATTTAGTTGGTAAGACACTCAGGTTTTACTTTCACTTTTCACAATGGAGCTGCTCTTTTAAGTCCTCTCTAAAGCGGTATCCTGCAGGTTCCTGAGAAAACTGCACTGTAGTTTCAGGTAATTCCAGATGCAAAGTTGCAAGTGAGTAAGGATATACTGAGGCAATGGAAAAGCCTACTCATTCTCAAGAGTGGCTCAGTTAAATCGCAGAAAAATTCAGAAACACTTACCTCTTTGGGTTTTTATTCACTTCTCCTTTAATGGCAACTGTGCATCCTGGACGAAGTGCAGTATCAAGTTTCCCAACATAAGGAACTCCCTGGAAGTACACCACCAGTAAAATTTTTGACTGTGACTTACTTTTTTCAATATACAAGCTGAGCTTTACTATGGCAGGAAGAAATTCGGCCTATGATTGCGAATCTGCACTTATAGCTAAAGTTACTCCTACCAACATGTTCTGGGAAACTAATACTATAGTGGAAAAGTTACGCTGAGATAAACATATCAATGCGTTGGGTTTTTTCTTTAGACTACCACCTTGGGTTCAAAATAAACATTATTTACAACTACTTCTGCCACAACTAATAGTGGAAGGAGGGGAAGAAGGGTGGTGGTGGGGAAGTAAGCATGAAACTCCCTGCAGTAATTTAAAATTGTATCACGTAATTATTCAGATACAGACATCCCGACCTCTCCTCTCTGAAAGCTTGCTATGCTTTAAAGAATAAGACTCATGCTAGGTGTGTAGTCCCATATTTGCATAAGTACTAGAAGTAGGGTCATTGAGTATTCTGTCCTCCTGGCACCAGTTCATAATGATAGATAGCGTAAGTATTTTATTTGCCTCTTTTTTTTTCATTGTGTTAGAAGTTATTTTGATCAGGGAAAAGGAGTGAATGGAGAAGTACTTCGCCTTTATTTTTTTGTTAAAGCCACTTGCAAATGACAATATTGTGTGTTATTTGGTTTTGAAAAGAAGACTGAAGAAGGCAGACTGTCAAGTGAAAAGGCAACTAAAATCATGGCACTCACTGCAACATCACCTTCTCCACAAATTCTATTTCTATATATTTCTGGCTTCCAACCCCTTTTCAGTTTGAGCGTGGTCCTTACTCCAGTCTGGATACTGTCCACATGTACAGCTTTTTGCAAAAAGACAAGCACTCACTCTGTCTATGCTCCATGCTAGCTGGGTGCGAGTTCTAACCCTAAGGTGCAATTCTTGCATCCAACAACCTGAAGTGTATGCAGGGTAAGAATGGATCTGTCAGCAAGAGGAAGATGTAGCCAGACAGGTTCTGAGATATGCACATTAACATAAGGCCATCTGGCATGACTGCAGAATACTTTTGATTTGCAGTTATTCCCTAAGGCGGAGAAAACTAAGTATGCTTACTCGAAAAAAGGGTTTTTATGTGATTTGGTCCTTTAAAACTTCAGGTTTTTATTCACTTTTTATTTCTCTGTTTACGGCTGTGGATGCTGCATTTATCTTTTGGGTTTTCTATATGATTTAACAAATAGCCTCACTTTTACTAGCAGCAGCAAAGAGGATTTCTCTCTACAAAACCTCACTGATGATCATCTCCCAGTAGATTCTCAATTCCCTTGTTCTGTGCATGTTTTTTCATGAATAACTGAGATGTTTTATTTTGATTTTTTTTTACTCTTCACATTTGCCATAAGTCTACACGAGATACTTACAAATTGTGAACCATCTGGCATTTCCCCCTACAAGAGAAAACAAACAACATTAACTAGCTTATCAGACAACAGGGAGATTCATTCAACCTTTTACAAACATACGTACATTTTCTGTGTTTATCTTTGTTACTCCTAGAGATGATGGCTGAGAGCCTTGTAAAGACTGCAGAAAGAGAGATATTTAGATGTCATTGCTAACATCATAGAACTTTAACATAAAGTTGGTTTAGAACCGTATATGGATCTGTGCTACTTTGAAGGGTGAACTGTTAACATGAAAATTTAGGGCTATGCTAAAGAAAAAGATAGCCAAACCCCTACAAACCAAGGAAAAGTCCTGAAGAGCAACTGCTGAAGCCAAATTGAGATTTCTAAAGACCACCTCATTAATATTTGAATCCTTATTTAACAGTCGAAGCACTGTTAACCCCTTAGCATCTGAGGGTACCCACTGAGCATTCCCTACTGGGGCAGGAATACCAGCAGGGCAGGTCCATGAAGGGGACCTTGGGATTCTAAGCAGCCCGCTGCATCCCTGTCCCTTCCCATGGGAAGGGCATTGAGCAATATGGTCATGCAGAGATACAGTTCCAGCCTAGCCCTGGCTGACTGTATCTTCAGCTTGTTTATTTCATAGAATCATACAATCATAGAATC
>NW_009189810.1:0-7497 GCF_000690835.1 Fulmarus glacialis
CCGCCGCCCGCCGCGGGCTCTTGGCGCCACCTGGCGGCGGCACGCCGCACACGAGTAATTTGCCAACTGGTGCCCAATCTCCCAGCCGCAACTCCTTACTGGGAGCGGGTTGCTGCCTCAGGGCCGGCTTTGGGTTTGGGGGGTTCCTCTCCCAGGAGGGGCCGTGCTTCCTGGTCCTGCAAGCTGGAGGGGGAAAGCGAGCGTGGCCAGAGCCCACATCTGCTTTTTCGGTTCCTCCTTCTCCCTCTCTTTTTCGGATGAAGCAAAAAGCCTCCGGCTCCTCCCCGCTCCCTGCCCAATTCCCCCGCAGTGCCCGTTCCTCTCTTGAGCATCTCTGCTGCCACCAGGAGCCTCTCTCTTAATTTTAATGCTTCGCCTTGCTGGCAGAGCCCCCCCAGGGAGGTGTTTCAGACCAGAGCGATGGACCCGACGCCACGATGTACGGCCCTGGTATGTCAGCTTTCAAGGGGAAGGTGCTGTCTGCATTGCCATCGAAGAAGAAAAAGCAAATTGCCCACGAAGTAGAAGAGGGCAGCAAGCCCAAACAGCAGCACTGTTGACAGGACCCAGGGGCTGGGGGAGATGACAGCCAGCAAACAGCATGGAAAGGGCGATCCATAAACCGGGAGCGTTTGCTGGAGGCTAGGCCTGACTCACTAACAACATCTGGGCCTGGGTCCGTTAAAGAAACTAATTATTTGCTGCAGGGGCAGCAGGCCAAGGTCTCTGCAAGCGAAACAGCAGCAGCGTGCTCGCCGTCCGGCACAACACTGCTTTCCCATGGGTGGTTATTCAGGCCAACCTCTGCTCAGCAGATGACCGGAGGAAGGAGTCGCTGCTGTCCGCAGTGAACTGATACTTGGCCAGTTTCTATGCAGTATCTGTGGCGATGGCTGCTTTCTCGTGTTTGCTTTTTTAGCTGCCCTTTGTAGGCAAACTGGCTCGTGCAGCCCCAGCAAATCCCATCATTTGAGTTCCCCGGAGAGATTTTCAGTTGATTTTTTTTCCCCTCCCCTGGCAGGTACGCTTTAAACAAGCAGACATAATTAGGATGGGACCTCGGTGGGAAACTCAGTGTTCACAGCCAACGTGCTTTTGAATGACCTCCACACATTTTCCCTCGCTGCCTCCTGCAGCCCCCACACCCATCATGTGCAAGATCTTCAAATGATCCCCCTCCGCATTTTCTGTTCCTTTTTCAATTCTGCTTCTCTAAAACTGCTGAGGGCGAAATAAAGAAGTTAGTTTGTTTTTAATCATCGCAAACACTTTCCAAACCTGCAGTGCAAAGATTCACTTTGACATGATGAGAGCAGCTGAGCCAGGGGGACGTCTGGTGAGAAGAGAGGCTGGCAAACCTTAAAATAGTGACACTGGTAGAAAATGCCTCTCATGTCCCCATCCTGGGGGCAGCCAGCAAGGCCAGTCTGCTGCTCTCCCAGGTGAGCAGGAAGCCTTGTGCTTTCTGGTTTGGCTTTTTAAGTCTCTGGCACAGAGAAAAAAGGTGAGTGAGAAGAGAGGGGGGATCACATGCAGACTGCAAGCGTATTTGTACCGGTGCCATTGGCTTTGGAGCTGCACTGCAGTGAAAAAAATGCCATCAGGTGCCTGTCAGCATCTTAGTAAGGTCAGCAGTATCCTCAGCTGGGTAAAACCCGGGTCGCCTTACTCTCTACAATCGCAGAAAACTCCCTATCTGAGCACCCCACTCTCCCAACACACCATTCAAGGCAGGGAACTCTATTTAGGATCAGCCAAATAAAGCTCCTTTTGCCTGACGTTCACGGCTGGGAGACTGACCCAGACGGATAGCGGGCTTTTCTTTCGGACCAGCCTGCGTATGAAGAGAAACCCCCTGCAAAAAGGAGCTGATTGTGCTAAACGGCACCAGTTACCCACTCTGAGCCTTAGCGGGAGAAGAAATGTCTGCAAGAGAGTGACTTGTACCATTTTCTCCCCTCCAAAAGAAGGAAGTAAGAACTGCCTTTTTTTTGAGAAGTACTCAGCACTGAGAAAACCCCAGGGGTGACTCAGGTTTTTCGGTGCCATGTTGCCTGCTGGGTTTTGCTCGGAAAGTTTCCACAGCAGAGCAGGTGTTTGCAACGGGATTTGCAAGGTTGCACCAAGCTTTCTCCGTGCTTCTCTGAAGCCTGTGCTATAAAACTAGAAGATTTAGCTTTGCTATGAGGTGGGTTAGCTGCTAACTCCTCTTAAAACTGGTGGTGTAATACGGAGGCACAGGCACACACCAAAGTGAGTGCCAGGGATGCTCTCTGCTGCAGGGTGTCCTCTTCTGCTCCTCACCGAGAACATCATGAGGTGGTCTTAAGAGTATGAAAATAAATTCTGGCTATGGCGACTTATTAGTATCTTAGCCAAACCCTTGGTGTCAAGACCTCTGCGAGACGGTGTGGTTTTATCAAAATGTTCCCAAATGTTAATGAAACCTTTAAGAAACCTTAGGCTGGAAGAGGGTCCTCAAGCTGAGTGCTCTCATCAATGAGGTTTATTAGTGCAGTTTATTTTCTTACCTAATGTGTTACTTGTATCTCATATTTTCTATTGCCCTGCTATTTCATGATGTGCTTAAATCCACCTAAGGCAGGGAAGAGACCGTCCTGTGCTCTCTTTCTGTCCCTGGCACATGTTCCCCCTCCCTTCTTTTGTGTCACCTGCAGCAACGTGAGCCTGAAAACTTATCTTTTATTGCTTTTCCTTTGCAGGGTGAGTTTCTAGTTGGATCACGAGCTGATCAGATCCACTCAGGGTCAGTCTGTCCCCAGACAGGGAAGTGGCAGGAGCGCATGGCCAGGGTGCAAGAGAGCGTGGGGCAGCCCCTTCCAGCATCAGTTCAGGCACATACTGTCACTCTGAACATCACTGTAGACCCACAGAAACCTGATTTAGCCCTGTCCGGACAGACATACATTCATCCTATTCTAAAACACCTTTCAGGTTTGAGATTCCCCAGCCACTGGCTGAAGGATCGGAGCTCGCTCTTGCGCGTGACTGCTACTAGTTTGCTTGACTGTCAGTTTTTTTTGGAGGGGGTGTTTTAATTCTTGCTGGAGCTCAGCCACTGTTTGCAGACAACCCCCTAGTAGTCACGCTGTAGTCTTGTTGGTCTGCTTACAAAAGGAAGATAACACCTCTGCCTGGAAACCTTGTCTGGCTTGGTGATAACCAAATCCTTGCTACTTTACACACAATAAGGGTACCAGGACCTTTGAAACCTTGCTCGCAACAGGGAAGGGCCTTTCCAACGAAGAAGCTGAAACAGAAGTACCAGAGCAGATAAAGAACAGAGAACCAGTACGTGCCCAGAAGCCAGGGGACTTCACTAGGATGTCCATAGGGTTAGCCAGGCCCTGTAGCTGGACTTCTGGAAGATCCACCTCTAGGAAATGGCACTGCTGCGTCCTGGCAGCCTGCAAGGATGAGACATGCTTCTCCGCCTTGGCAGCTCTGGATGTGGTGGGTCTCATTTGAAGAGCATGTTGTGGAATGAGGGATGGTGTGTGGCACAGGGCAGGACCCTCCTGGTGTAAACCCCATAGGTCTCAGAGAGAGAGAAGGACCAGGTCCACCTTGGAGATCATCTGCTTTGTGTGGACACCTATAGGAGGAACCACCACTACATGATGGTCTTTGAGTGCAGCAAGAGAAAATTTTGACCTGCCGGTAGGGAGGCTATCATCGGACCGGCTGTTCAGAGCAAGCTAGGAAAAGATTATGGGGAAACCCAGATACTTTTGCTAGAAATCACTATAAATTCCACATATCTTCTGATTGCCCCAGGCAGCATCAGGAAAACCAAACAGGAGCAAAACCTGTTTGCTTTCTAAGCTTCCCTGTGAAATAGGAGCAGCTCAAACCTGACAATCCTCATTTTTATGGAAAAACAGTTTCCAAATCTCTCAGGGTTAATTAACTCTCATTTGCAGATCTGTTAGCAAGGACAGAACATGGCTCTGAACCTTGTCCAACTAAAGGAGCACAGAGAGAGATCAGCCACAGCTGAACAAAAAAATTACAACCTGAGGGGAAGCAGCTGTTGGGTAAGTTTGAAAGGGCAGCTGCAGGGTGGACTAATGAAGGGAACTGGAAATGGGGAGATTCTTTTTCATCAGGTTAGTGGCAGGCTCCTGAGATGTTCTGGGCCAGTTTCTCTCTGTGTCCTTTCACAAGTGGTGGAATTGACCCAGTGTGTTAAGCCAGGAATGACACTTGCTGTTCTTTACAGAGCGGTTTCTTGCATTTTTCTCTTTTCTATGGGCTCAGCCATGCTTTTGTTCTGCAGCTGGCTGGATCACAGTGCCCAGGGTTGAGAGCTAACTCCTACGCCTCGCTGCCCTTCCCTGGGGAAGGATAAGAGGGGTTTTGTTTCTTCTCTGACGTTCACCATGGCAAACAAAGCTCAGCAGAACGGTGAGGTTTGATCTAGCTGTTTCCTGGCTGTAGCTGAGCTTGTGTGGGTATGTGGTGCTGACTTTTCTCAGGTCTGTGATTTACAAATTGAGGATTAAAATAAGCCTTTATTGAAGCAGTTCATTTCTGGGAAGAGGTAAAGAGCAAGTCTCAAAGACACACATCAGGTGATGATCATGGAAATTGTGATTGCCATGGAAAACCAGGCTGCAGGCTGGCAATACTTCATTAGTCACGGCACTGCCCGTGGAATCCATAAAACATCTCTATTGCCCCGTGTTTGCTGTTTTGAGGAGATGCTCAAATGTTTCCCCAGCTGCTCTTGGGTCAATGGTGGGAAGGACACAGAAGGGGAGGTTGCTAGCAGGGAAAGGTGCTACTGAGTTCTCCTGTGAAATCCAAAGGTGTTGAATTGTAGCTGTCTGCCCTTCTCGTGCTGCAGTCCAGCTGGCTTTTTTTCCTGGTGCGAAACACACTTTTGCTCTATGAAACTGGAAGGTGAAGAAACAGTAAAAGAGGCTCAGGAAGTTTGACATGGGTCAGCTTCTCTGTCAGACTTGGAGCAAGCAAGGGATGAACACGGCAGTGGGCAGCTTGCTCCTAACCATTTAAATCCCAGACTTAGCAGGGACAATGGAAGAGGGAGATTGAGTCTCTGACTGTATTTTTAGCCTTTTGTACAAGAGGGCAGAGGGCAACTATTCAGATGCCCACGACTCTGGGTGTGGGTTGTGTGCCACTGGTGACCATAAGGTGATGAAAGACCTTGCGGTGGAAGCCACAATAGCTGGACTCGCCACTTCGCCCACTGTGTCCTTGTGACTTTGATTAATCCAAACTCGTGCCAGTTTTGGCCAGCGGTTAGCTGCTGTTGCAAACTTCATTGAAATCCACTGCCTGGCTTAAATGTCCTCGACAGCGAGCGCACAGCTGATGCAAGATCACGTGTGGAGAGGTGCTGCCTGATGCCTCCTGAGTTTGTGACCTAGAAAAGGGATTGCAGACTTCGCACCAGCATAGCGACCGGCGAGCAGGCAAGCAGCGGTCCCTGCGTGATCCCTGCCTGACTCCTGGGGATGCTTATTAAGATCTCGGACTATACGATCTCCCCGATCTATTCCCACTCCTTTCCGTACACACCAGCTAACACCCTATTTGCTCATCCAAATTTTTGAGGGCAGCTTACTTGGGCTTTTACTTCCAGTCCAACTCTTCTGTTTTGTACCTTCTTCCTCAAATAGTATGTTCCCTTCAGTGCCTTCTCTTTCGCTTTGGTTAATGAGGGAAGAGAAAGCAAGTATTTCGACAGCGGAGGAAATTGTATGAAGAAAGTATGGGTGACGGGTGTCTTCAGTCTGGTTCCTTACAGGAGCCCGTGTAGCATTTTGTCCCCTGCCAACTCTTATTTTTTCTGCAAAGCCTTTGTGCTTTTTCGTAAAGCCATGGCTCTTGGAGTCCCGTGATTATCTAATCACTTCCGTGTGAGCTGAACTGAGTCAAAGCAGATTTTCCATCTGCTGTGAAAGGGCTGGATTGAAATAGTCTGCACTGCTGAAAAAACCCTTAGAGCTTCCAAGTATAATCCTTGAAAACCTGCAAAGCAGAAAGCAAATAAAAGCAACTCAGCCCGGTATTTTGTAAAAGGTTTTTGGTTTTGGCAGGCAAGTTTTGCCCATTTCTGTCTGGCAGTGCTAAAAGCAAGGCGGTGGCACTTGGAGCTGCCGGTCCTGTGTTGAGAGCTGAAATGAGCCCAAAGGCAATGGTCAGGTAAAGGAGGAGGAGGTGGAAGATGAGGATGGGGAATGTGTTGCTTTTTACCTTGGAGTGAACTCACGGAAAAGAGGAATGTCAGACTTTGCTCTGTGACACCTGAGCAATGCTCATTTTTGTTCCCTGGGGACAGAGCCATGTGGCGGTAGCGCTTGCTCTGCCCAAGGGCTCTGTGAAGGGAAGATATTCTCCACTCCACACCAAAAATTCCAGCAAAAGAGAGACCCCCCACACATGGGGTCCCCACCCGTACACTCGCTATCCCCATCCACATTAATGGCAAGGCCTGTCCGTGCTGTTTGATATTTGCTTTGGAAAATGCACGCCCTGCTTGGCAGCGTATTCTCCGGGGTGCACGCAAAACTCCCTGCGAGTGCGTCCTTTGGGAAGCTGACAGAGCGGTGGTCTTCAGTCGCGTGACCCAACACCACCCCGCGGATGCCCCAGCAGCTTGCCAGGGTATGTCAGCCAGGGCTGGGTGTGGTGATTTTCCCCCCGCTAGGCTTTGAAGACCCAAACCAAAAACTTGCTTATTTTTGCAATGCCATCCTTTCTCAAAGGGGCCAGCTCTTAGAAATGGGCTGGGATGGTTTTTAAAAGATTGTGGGTTTTCTATTGATTTTTTTGATAGAGGTGATACATTAAAAACACCTTCTGTAAAGTGGCTCTTCTGTGGGATAGATGAGCCTGCGAAGACCTGGCTGCTCCAGAAAACAGCGGTGAGCTCCAATGCAAGAGCACAATGTGACTGAGGGAGGGAGAGCAGGGATGGGCAGGAACAGGTAAGGGTGCTCTTCTGTTCATTCCTATCTTTTACTGCAGAAACCCTAAAAAGCATCAAGCCTGCTCCTCTTATTGGAGAGGATCTTAGCTCCCAGTAAGCAGCCCGAGTCATCTGCTTTGAATCTTTACAGACAAGCTGGGGAAAAAAAGGGGTACTACTGCTTCCTGGGGGCTGCTGGGGAGCTTTTTCTCTGTTGTAGCATGAGTGGGAACCAAAGGTGCCCTAAAATCCTCCTTCTCTTTTGCTTTGTCAGACTTTATTTTCTTGGGATTTCTGATATATGTTTTTAACTCCATTATTAATTTTCCTTTATTTTCTTCCTGGGTAACCTAGATGTATATTTCTAAAGGGTTTTTTTTTTTGAGGGAAGTAGGATTTACAGAAAAACATATGACTTAATTCTCCTTTCCGTTTATAAAAAGAAAGCTGTTTCTCCTTCAAAGGCTGTTTCAGAGGTTTGTCTGGCTGCTGTCTTACTGCTTAGAACCCTGAAAAGATGACACAATGAGAGCAGG
>NW_009189810.1:7531-8606 GCF_000690835.1 Fulmarus glacialis
AGCATGGGCTTTTCGAGCTGCTGCTGCTGCACTGTTGATTCCCCTGTATTTAGGAGGAATCATCTGTTTTTCTGGCAACTCTGCGCTGGTCAGAAATCCTGGTTCATGAGGGCAAAGCATTTATGGCTGCTGACTCTCTTTGTATTGATCTACTTGGTCTGAAGTAACAGTTGCCCTGGGATATGGCCAGCCTTGGAACAAGGGTCTAATCCCAGTAAGTAGTACCTAAAATGCTGAAGAAACCTTGAAACAAAATGCAGCTTGTAACTATAATGTAAAACTTGTGACAGCTGACAAAGGAAATACTGAAATGAGAATTAGCTGCAGTGATTGGAGGCTTTATGTTATTTTTTGCTTGGAAAATCCAGCGCACTTGATGTGACCCCTTTTGATAATTAAGTTGTGGCTGAACTGAACGTGGGAAGGAGTGTGGCCCGCGATCATGCCGGTGTTAATTGAGAGCTCTGCTGCGGTGCAGCTGCCAAAAGGGGATGGTCCTCAACTGCTTTCACCCCATGCTGCCGCAAGCGTTCAGACAGTGAACTGGATCCAGGCGAAAAACTGCCTGGGGAGAGGAACAGATCACTCCTAAAGCCATATTGGTCACTGGGCTGGGCAGAGAGTGCAACTGTTTGTGCTGATGTGAGGGGCTGAGAGGCCGGAGAAGTGTAGGGTTGCTGCCATCTCACTCCCACGGCCCGGCCGGCTCATGGCGTGGTGCTCTCTGCACCCTGGGCTGATTCAGGCCGCTAATCCAGTAAAGAACCATCTGGTTCTGCGGGTCAGTGAGTTTTTGCTGTATTAGGGAGCTGAAGCAGCCCGGCACGGGGGCTGACGAGCCCCAGTACCAGGAGGGAGGGGACACCCTGCTGTCCCACCCTGTCCCCTCCCAGTGTCATCGAGCTGCAGCTTTGCCCCTCGGATGCAGTCCCTGCAGCATCGCCTTCCCGTTCGGAAAATGCTCTGATGCCTCCTGCTTTGAGAAGTGCGTCAGAGTGGGAGCTATTTCTCTGCAGCCTGTTAGTGGCGAGGAAGGGGGGCGTGCTGTGGGGAGTCCAGCCAGGACCCGCAAGCC
>NW_009189810.1:8963-11534 GCF_000690835.1 Fulmarus glacialis
GGCTCGAGGAGGGCGAGGCGATGGTGGAAGGAATTTATGTGCCGTAGGCATGACAAAACCAAGCATCAGGATTTCTGGAGCCAGCCGGGCTTGGGTGCCAGCCCGGTCCAACTGGTTGGTAGGGGAGGCAGCGCTCCTGGACGCCAGCCCCTGGAAAGTGAGTCATGTGTTTTGCTGCAGGAGTCCCTCGCTCGGCTGCAGCTTTCCAGCCTGAGGGAAGACAGGTTCTTCCTACCCACTTTCTCTACGCAGAGCATGTGCCTCCCAGAAAATGGGGCTAAAAATCAAGTTTATGCTGGGAAGGCTCCTTTCTCTCCCAGCCACAGCAAAGTGACTCAGCTATATGTGACTACGGACAAGCCACGGTTCTTCCTGAGAAGCCTCATCTGACACCTTATCTGGGAGGTTTATCTTCAGGAAAAACCCCAAATCTGAGCAGAAGCTCAGCAAAAGCGGAAGGTGGTAGGCAGACAGCAGGCTGCTGCAGTTCACATCCTCAGTGCGAGGTCTCTCTTCATGCAGTTGGTCGTCAGGTCTGTGAGCTGGACCTGGTCTCAACAGGCTGAGCTGCCCTTTGGGGTTTCCCACTCTTGCAAACAGTCCCATTGTCGATGGCAGACAGACAGTGCTTGAACTCTTGATGCCATTTTATTTTTTTTAATCCCATTTTTAAGTGAGAGAACTAGCAGGCAGTATGGCTAAACCAGAAAAGTTATGTCATGGTGACAATTTGTCAGGAAGCTGCTGGCCAGATATTATAGAATCATAGAATAGTTTGGGTTGAAAGGGACCTTTAAAGATCATCTAGTCCAGCCCCCTGCCATGGGCAGGGACATCTTCAACTAGATCAGGTTGCTCAGAGCCCATGCCAGCCTGACCTTGAATGTTTCCAGGGATGGGGCATGTACCACCACTCTGGGCAACCTGTGCCAGTGTGTCACCACCCGCGTTGTAAAAAATTTCTTCCTTACATCTAGTTTAAATCTACCCTCTTTTAGTTTAAAACCGTTCCCCCTTGTCCTGTCGCAACAGGCCCTGCTAAAAAGTTTGCTGCCATCTTTCTTATAAGCCCCCTTTAAGTACTGATAGGCTGCAATAAGGTCTCCCCAAAGCCTTCTCTTCTCCAGGCTGAATAACCCCAACTCAACTGGAATTGGTGAAGCTCCAGGGAAACCTGGGCTAACACGGGTGGTCTTGGTGCCCGAAATGAGGATGGATGGGGGTGGCACCTGCTAGCTCGATGCTAGTCCTTCCTTACCCCTGTCCTTCAGTTCCCAGAAGAAAAACACCCTGCCTGCTGAAATAGCTCTCCTGTTTCAGACAGTCTTATTTAACCCCCATTTTAAATATTCTTCACAAAGCTGGGTTGTTTTTGTGTTCCTAAGCTAGTAGCTGACTGCCGGTTAGAAAGTCAGGGTGCCTCGTCAACACTTTGTGTGCACTCCTGAGATAAGAGAGGCATGCTGAGCCCTACCCAGGCAAGGTGGCTTTAGCACCAGAGTAAAGGTTGCTTGTTTAGTCTGGTCAAAATTGCTGTTGGGGGTGGCTTTCTGCCTGGTTGATTCAGTCTGGGTGCATCTGGCTCCAGTTTGGGAATTACCTAAGAGCCCTGACTCCTGATGGGGGGGGATAGCAGAGGCTCGGGAGGCTCTGAATGAAGCTGTGCTGACTGGCAGGGGGCAAAGGCCCTGTGTAAGCACTGAGCTCTCCTGCTGTGTCTTGCAAAGAAGAGTGCGATAACAAGCCTCCCACAGTGGCTTCTTAGCTTGGCTTTTAATTTTAAAAAGATCTTCATAAGAAGCAGCGAAATGTGCATTAGCCTGTTTGGTATAGACTGGCAAAATGAAACAGAACAGATCCACTCCCTCCTAACCTTTAAACTGCAAGTAAACCCTCAATGTTATCAACAAGTCTGGTCCTTGAAAAATGAACACGTAGGTAGGGACCTAACATGGTAATACCGAGTATGCCTTTAGATGAATGGCAATACCTTGAAGATTCTCAGGAACTGGGCAGGATAAGCCTCGCAGATTGTGAGCACTTCAGATGTGATGAGTTTTTGTGAGTTACAGTTGAGGCAGCAAGGGTGACATACAGGCAAAGCTCTCCAGGCTGTGAGAAGCACCTAGCTTATTGGGACCCTTCCTCCAGCAACAGAAAGCCCCAAGCGTGGGTTTAAAAAAAGAGGGGAGCTGGTCTAGCAGCTCTGTTGCAGTCCTGGTGAGCCTGGCTTCTGCCTGTGATGGACCAGCTCTGGCCCTCAGCTGAGCTGGTTTGGTTTGTTGATCCAGTAGAAAACCTGCATTTTTTTCTGGGTTAGTTTGCTGTTCCAGTTGGCTGAATCAGTGGCAGGAGTAAGAGAGATCAAGTCAATTCAGGCTATCTTAATTGCACTTTTAATTACTGTTCCTTTGGACCACAGAGATACCTAGTTGCCCAGTGACAACAGGGAGCAGGAGCCTGCCAGGCACAGCAAGGAAAAACAAGCACCCACCCACCTCCTCACCCCAGGCAACAAGATGGGAAGCTGTGCCGTGGCACATCTCCTCCTTGCTGGTGTGCACCTCGATG
>NW_009189811.1:0-9727 GCF_000690835.1 Fulmarus glacialis
GGGGAGCGGGCGGCGGGGCGGGGCGAATGCCTTGCCGGCCGCCCCTGTGAGGGGAGCAGGGCCCGCCGCCTACAGCGGGTCTCCAGGCTCCGCTCGGGCCTTGCAGGCACTGACGGGCCACTGCTGTCCCCACAGGCTGGGCCTCTCCCCCAGATCTGGCAGTGGAACGGCCCCGGGGAAGTCAGGGACTTGGGCTCCCCGGCACCTGAGGGGTGCTGTTCCTTGGGAACGCTCTGCGGCTGCCTCGAACCGGAGAGGGGGTTTGTAACCATCGCCTCATGCGTTGGCTTGTTGTACAAGGAACAATTAGAGTCCTCGAAGCTGAAAGCTGTAGAATGGAAATATAACCTTTTACAGGGATTGCTGTCTTTTACAACAGGTTCCCCTAAATAAATGGTTGCTCAAAAAATCCATTTAACATGCCATGGTGCTATACCCCTGTAAGAGATGCTTTCCACTTGCATTTTGAAATGGAGAAGGTGTTTAACAACAGCCTTCAGGCATGGTCCGCTGTAGCCAAAACCAGTCCTTGGACTCACTCCACTCTGCTGAATTTTGCTCCTATTCACACAGATTTCTTCAGAACTTAAGTTGACTCGTTCTTGCCTCAAAATTATAAGCTACCTGAAGAAGCTAACAATTCATACGCCAGGGTTCATGTGGCCAGTAACTGCCATACAGCAGCAAAAGAAAACACCCAGAAGCATGAAATACTGGATAAAGAATGAGAGAGAGGAGCTCTGCTCTGTGACCTGAATACATTGTTTCGCTGCTCTGGGCCTCAATAAAACAGTGGTAAGTACTGCTCTGAGCTGGCAGCCCGTCGCAGGTACCGCTGCCCTCCCTTCCTGGAAGGAAAGCACGAGTCCTTGCTCTGCTGCTGCTGAGCAATGCCACTTCTCTCTTATTCTGGCACTGATCTCAAAAGAAGGTACTGTGATACCGTGAAATATTTGGCTAATACACCTGGAGGATCTGCTTCCACCACAAGCCCTTGGGAAAGAGAGAGGAATGCAGGGCAGTGAGAAGAGGGGGCAGGAGGAGGATCATAAAATACACTGAGTTTGAAGTTCATGTTTGTTACAAAAATCAGTGCACTGTTATTAAGAAATGTGCATGATTAAAACCCTTCTTTGGTTGGCCAAATTGTCCCCTAGAAGTTGGGAGAAAACCGCAGCTATTCATGCACAGCTGGCTCTGAAGTGGTGTGTGAAACCTGCAGGGCAATCACAGGGAAAGACTGATTTCAGAAAGTCTGGAGAGGAGTGTGTAAATTAAGAAAACTAGAAAAGTCAAGTAGTCATCCTCCAGCTCTTTATGGTTTTATGCCCAAGGGTCACAGACCTTTACGACAAGATATATAATGAAAGAATCGGAAGCTTCTTTCACAGACTGCCTACTTGACAAGGAACAATACCTATTTTTGGCTCCAGATTAATGGATAAAGCCCCATTTTAGACATTATCATTGATAAGCTGTTGAATTTCAGGGAACTTTCTTCAGTTTATGCAGACTGAAAAAGTTTTTTAATGTAAACTGGAGCAAAATATTTTACCGCTTTCAGTCCCCTAGTGGTGCTCCCTTCTGCTTAGACTCCAGCAGAATTAGTGGGAGGAGGCAGGAAAGCTCACTTTGACTTTCCTTCTCCTGTCAGGAGCAGAGAGAAAAGACTAAAGTCTTCAAGGCACTCTTCCAAATACCTTTATTAGTGGCTTTGGGCATTCATCCTTCCCAGCTCCTCTTTGGCTGTCCATACACTTGCCCTCCATAGAGAAAAGGTCTCCTGCATTGTAGTATCTGCTCTCTAAAATGGGTTTTCTAGGTCACTTTATCCTGTTTATTTTAATTTCCTCATCTCTTCCCCTTGGTCATTTTACCCTCCTTCCAAAAACAATTGCTGAGGTTTAGAAGAGTTACCTGCATTGTATTAAATCTCAGCAGAAAATAAGACTCCATTCCTTAGGAAAAAAAAACCAAAACAAACATTTTCATTTTATGTTGTTTGTTATCTAAAATATCATGTTCTCCTGTTTCAGGATTTCAAAGAATGAAACTTCTGCACTATGCACAAATTAAACTATTTTGCAAGGTGGCTACACTGGCAACCAGTTGAAATGCCAGACACAGGAATGATACTGGCAGCCAGACTGGGAGCAAGACCAGCTTTATTGCACACACAGATAATTCTGATTCTCTCTGCACTGCAGTTGACTCTGCAACTGAGGTAATGCAGGGGTAGACCTTAATATCTGAGAGACTAGTTTAGAGCATTTCCCTCTAAAACAAGGTTCGACTGACCGTTACGGTCACTTATCTCCCAGTAGGACTTCTCTCTGTGGTCAATAACATCCTCTCTCATGTTGGAGGCCCAATTTTGCACTTTCGGCATCTTCAAAATCCCCACTGTAGCAGTCTGGGTGTACAAGAGATGCAACACTGCAATACGTGATAGGATTCTGCACTGGCTAGATTCTTGGTCAAAAATCTGGTTTAAATCTGCCATGTGAGCACCCCAGAAGCATGGTAAGGGCTCTCAATCTTTAACCGTTATTCAAACACTGAGTGGAATAATGTGCTGCTTAAATAGGGAAAATTCAAATCTGCAGAATGAGACAAAGCAAAAAAAAAAAAAAAGCACTTGAACACAACCATCCCCTGGCCTGTTGTGTCCTTGCATTGGGGAGAGGGGAGTAACTGCAGTTCTGCAGTCTTGCTCTGAATCCAGCCAGTGTCTTTCTGAATTACATCCAGCTGTAGACAGTCCCCGAGGGTCCTTAGCAAAATTTCCTTTCCCTCACCTCTGAAACTCAGCTGTATATGTCCACCCAGCTCCTACACAGGGCGTACTCCTGCTCCTTGTAGGACCTTCTGTCTCTCCTCAGGCTATGTACTACTTAGCCAACAGTAACTAAATTGCATAAGAAGCTTTTTATTCTATTATAAAGATTTAAAACTCCTCAAATTTTCTCACACAGACATTCATTCACCTGGCAGAAAAGACTTTGGAAATATTAACAGAAAAGTTACTGCAACAATTGGTCACTTTACACCTAGACAAGAAACCAGCATTGATAAATTGGTACCAGTACTCTTCTATTGCTCTTTGTCCCTCTGTATTTTAAGCGTTTATACTGCTGTCCAGGCAGGATCTTGGAGTTCAGCACCGTCAGTGAGTACATTTACAGCTTCTGTTATCCTAGCTGAAAAGAAATGATGTTAGGTTAATAAACCTTCCTTTTATTATATGAAAATTATATAACTGCTGTGAATGCAGGTCAAGATATTTTCCCCTGGTTTTACAGTACAATAGATGAAAATGCGAAGTTAGCAGGGGCAGATGCAGTCCAAATATGAACTGGGGGGAAAAGGAAGGATGCTGCAGCCGTGATGACAGCATGTTCTAGGGGAGCATCACCCCTCCCTTCTGCCCTCCAGCCCAGGCTGGGTGTCAAAAGAAGAGCTAAGTACTCTCTGACTGCTGCACAGTGCTTGAGCTTCTCTCCTGCTTTGGGAAAATGCAGTTGGTGAGAGACCCGATCATCCGGGGCTGCAAGGAGGGATCCCAGCGCCACACTGAGAACATGGTACCACAGCAAGAAAACTTGAGCTGCCAGCATCATGACATGAAGTGGAGAACAGGGTCTAATGCTGAGTGACTAAGGTCACCATAGGCCCTCCTTAGTAAATCCTTACCTAGATATATGATTTCACTACAAGTTTCAGCTGATTTCCTAAACATCTAGAAAACTTCCATATTATACGTGCCATCACAAAAACAGAAATAACAGGAAATGCTGATTTATCAGCACAGAAATTTTTCTAAGTTCAGCTTGATCTGTTTTTCTGCTGATTACTCCCCCCAATTTTTGGAAGCTAGAACATTGCTGGCTGAGATGCTCTGTGACCTTCTTCACTTGGATGGGAGAACACTGGCTAGGCAAAGAACAACAGATAGAGTTTGTAGGTATATGAGTGGAAGTATTTTATACATTGTAGAATCAGCTGTTTGTACAAAGTAATTATACAGTTTCCTATGTTAAAATGTGTTAATACTGGTTTTTTTCATTGAATTACTATACATAGTTCCATTTTTATCACTGAAAGATACATGTGCTGCCTTTGTTTGATACAGTGGCCACAAGTCTTTAACTTGGAATTAAGATTACAAGGTCCCTTCAAAGTAACAGATTGAATAAAAGCATCTGCCTTTGGCATTTTCATCATGAAACAATTTTGAGTAAATTTTCCCTCAAGCACTAAATGTATACTGCTGTATTGATCTTTGGATCTTGAAATAAATGATTTTCCCAAAGCCTGCTTGAACTAAATTATTATAAAAGACAAAAAAGGTAAAGCATTACATTGCCTCATTACTCTCCCCATTGAATATCACTTCAGAGTAAGAAAATCTAGTATAGTCAAAATGTGCCCATCAAGGACTGGACAGTCTAAGGTAGCTTCTCCAGCTATTGATTGATCTTTACAAAATTTTGTAATTTTATTTTTTGGGGTGGTTTTTTTTGCAATTCCTTAGTATAGACTGTCATTTTTGCATTTAAATCAATCTGCCCATCTGTATTTATAAGTTGCTGCCACGGGAACTATTATCTCATAAAAATGTATTAAACCAGCACTATCAAAACTGCTTGGCAGACTTCTTTTTAGTGGGGGTTTTGATTTGTTAGGTTTTTTTAAGAACTAGTGGCCAACGTGATGATCTCTCTAATGTTTCTCTAATATCTCTGGCAGCTTGAAAGAATCAATTTTTGTATATTGCAACATATTGTCTTGCTTCAATAAAAGGAGACTTCTCAATGATTTTCAGTCTGTTTGCTCATATGTTGTTTTTTTTTGCTAACCCACGGCCATGAAGGCACAGTTTACACCTGTCTGTGTGTCCTATGCATAGTGCCCAGCACCATGACTCCTTTTTTCTTTTTCTAAGAGTTGTGTGCCCTCATACTACATAAAAAATGTGCTGTGTGATGTGAGTGTAGTTCAGTCATGGCTAATTGCCAAGTATAAGAGATAAGCCACTATCCTGTATTTTCTTTTTTATAACTGTTATTAGTTAGTATGATAGATGGACATTTTTGTTTACTCTAAGTAAGTTTTACAGAAAATGTTGTAGTGAGATTTTACAACACTGGGTTTAGGACATGAATGTAGTATCACTGCAGCCGTTACCCCGACAGCATTACCAATGTTACTGTGGACACATCTGAGAACAAAATTCCTTTGTCATTACTCATTATTTATTTCCTCAGCATTTCTCACTTTCAAACGCACAGCCTTTTTCTACAAAGAGGAGTGGCACACTGGCTACATTTTGAAGGGCAAAACCAAAGGTGCTTTGCACCACCTTCTACAGCAGAAGTGTGGGAAGAAGCTGATGAAGTTCCTCTACCATGTGACAGAAAATTTCATCTAGCCTGCACATATGAACATACGACCAATTGTACAATGGGAAAGCATCACTTCTCATGCAAGTTCCCCATGGTACAACAAATTTACCCGAACCCTTGCAATATATTGTACAGTTATAATACAGAACATGTTTACAAATCTTAATTTTTCTTTCATTGCTGTCTGCATAATGTAGTCTCCACCCAGTGCATAATAAATCTCCAAACAAGCTTATAATATGCTTATGTAAATATTTTCTCAAAAGATTAATGCCTTCAGGTTTTTGCAGATTACAATTCATACCTTCACATCGATTTAAAGTCAGATTTCTCACTTTTTTGGTAAGAAAATCCTCTTTAATTATTTACTGTTTATAAGGAAAGTATTTTCCACTCTGAGATCTTGCATTAAAATTTTAAGCCACTGGTTTATCAAGATCTGCATTTTGTTGATGATGAAGAAATTGCTTTCTCTTACACAGACATATTAGAGTTATCTGAAATGAGTTCTTTCAGGCTTTGTGTGGGCAACATTTCCTTTTTTTGCTTGAAACAGTCCTACCCTTCTTGCCAGGAAAGAAAGACCTGCTTCTTCTGATGCTGCCCTCTAACAATAGAAACCACCGCTTCTTCAGCTTTTCCTTTCTTACGCTGTTCCGTTGTGTGGCAACAGTCGGTCTAAGAGGGCCGAGTGACAGCGAGGTTGCCATGGAGCCATGTCTGCCACCGCTGTGAACTCGGTGGTGCGGCCATTCCGGGCCAAAAGTCATCAGTGTTCCCACTCCAAAGTGACTCCCAGGGTTAGCCCTCAGCGCCAACTGCAGAACATGAGATACACGACTTCCTATTCGTACCAACCACTCCTCTAATCTCCTTTGCATCCGACTGGAAATTTAACCCAGCTGGCTCCTGGCTTCAATTTAAAACCAAAATGATAAGCAACTGCCCATTAGATTATCTAATCACAGCTTATGTCCTGTGCCTGCAGCACTGTTTCAGTTTGGTCAGATCACTTACGCTACCCAGGGTCCAAAGCCCGCTCCCGTGAGCAAGCTCTAAGCTGGGAGCTTAGGAAGGAACAGAGGGGATTGTGCAATAACGTGCTAGAGGACAGAGAAGATAAAAACCAAGAGATTGTGAATTAGGGAATTCAATTATCTTTTGAACTGTAAAAAAATGGCTATTTTACGCAACCGCTCTCTCCCCAAAAGACAAAATACAGCCTTTCTCCCAGGCAGTGGAAACTGTGCCAAAAGTACAAAGTGCACTAAGGATGTTATATGCCTCTTTGCCTTTTAATGAATCAACTGACTAACATTTATTTTAAAAATGGGTCATATTTATAGGCATTTTTCAAAGACTACCAGTTTGATAAGAGTGAGACCTGGTTCACTGCAGAGACACTCAGCCCTCATTTCCAGATCGTATACCTGTCCGCTCCGTGCCCGGCTGCCCCGTGCTGGCAGCCTCCCTGCAGAAGTTACGCTGGGCACAGGTATTTACAAAGTGACTTGGATGCGTGCATGAAAATTAGGCTCAATCAGATTCAACTTGGGCAACAAAAATAATATTCACAATCACCATCCTCTGCTGCCTATCCTCTAAATTAAAATATCACTGTTTGTTTTTAACTTCACAGTCACGAACGTAGATGTGATTTCTAAGAAATGCTTATTTGCCATCTTAAAAACTGTTTTGCTGAACTACTCTTTAGTTCTGTACAAGTTTAAACTATTCTGAGAACAGCTTCACTTGCTTTCCATCAGCATTAGCAGTGTGAATGTAATTTGTGCTAAGGGAATTCAGAAAGGAAGCTCAAAGAATGTGTGTGGTTTAATTGTGTGTGTGGTATTTCCAAGCATCCTGTGTTTCAGGTGGCATCTGTCTGCATCTTTGAAAATAAAAAGCCTCATACAATGTCACTAATGTGGTGCTACAGCTGTGCCATTTTTTCCCCCTTAAGCCCTGACAGGCGCCTTTGTTTGTTTGTATGCAGGGGCTCTGTCTGAACTGTTGCCTGGTGTCCTTGCTTTTTATGCTGGCAGGAGAGGTGATTTTTTTGTTTTGTTTTGTTTTCGTTTTCAGAAGATGTGGTAACTTTTTTTGCTACTATTACTGTTGAGAGCAACAACTCTTTTAGGCCAGGCTGGCATCATATGATGGCCAGAGATAAAGAATTCAGCTTCAGAAAATAACATCGGTTTTTACTGAGTTCCAGAACTGGGGAGATGCCAAACAGCAGCAAAGTGCAGGCTTCACCCTGGGATGCCACCACGGTGTAGCAGGCAGCCTGCTCTCCTCCAGCCCCAGCTCCCTTTTCAATGAAAATATTTAGGGGTTTATACCGAATATCAGGAGGTATAAAGCAGGTATAAACCAGAACAGTTCCAGAATTAAACATGACACAGCAGTGCTAATTTAGGACCTGACTTTGCGTGTCGTTTTACTTGCTACTGATTGCACGTTTTAACTGTGCAGCACCTCTTTCGTGATACCGTCCTTCCCCTTTTGCATTCGATGGAGCAGGGGCAGAAAAGCAATAACATTTGCTGCTTTCCCAAGACCGAAAAGAGGTAATTTTCACGTGTTTCCAAAGATATAAACAAAAGAGAAGGAGAAGCCTCTCCAGGTTCAGGTTTCTTTCTGAAACCACATGTTAGGGCATTTCAGTACCATCCACTAGCTCATCAGCGGCTCGGGGCTGCACGCAGCTTCCCTCGCTGTGTGAGGTTTTCCCAGTTTCACTTTTCTGCAGTAAGTATGGGAAAGCAAACCTCTGAATTACGCCGCAAAGCGGGCCCGATGACAGGCTGACTAATGGTGCTTTGACAACACCCAATAGATTTTTCAGAGATTAAGGTCTCGTCAGAAATTTGTCAGCAGTAGTTTAGGAAATACTTACTGAAGATTTGCAGAGTTAACAACTCTGTGGGTGTTTGCTGTTTGGCTATCTGCATAAACAAACAGCTGGCACAGCTGGAATAAAATCAGCAAAGTTGTTACTAATTTAGACTCTTTGGGCATGTCTCTGCTCCAGGCACAGAAACGACTGTGCTGGAGCGTACTTGTACCCCAGCTAATTTTAAACCACCTAGCTTGGTACTGGAGGAAGCCAGCTACAGCAGCACAGAGCTCATCATGGATTCATTTACCCAGCTTTTTGGCTCAAATATTTGTGCCAACAGGATTAACTAAACCCTTTTAAAATCAGAAAAAGGAGATACAAAGGACTTGATTCAGCAACAGTCTGATTCAAAGAGAAAATTCACAGTTGCTCACACTAGGAGCTGTGACAGGCTACACAGATGAAGACAAAAAGCTTAAATTTGCTGTGGTGGATAACGAGGAGGCAGGGAGCCAGTAAATGCAGTGGCTGCTGTGGGGAAGGGTCTGGCCTTCACTGTGAATCCTTTATGTCATTCCAAATGGAAAATGTCACATGGAAAAGAAGGAGACTCCTATTAATGAAGAGTCACTGGGGTAATGTGCAGTAGAAGAGGAGGAGAGATTGTGTCTGGACTCGTTTATCTGCAAAGAACATTATGTGCTGCAAGAGCTCTGACTTACTGCTTCTGGAAGACTTTTCTAACTTCAGTGTCAAAGTTCAGGGACCTTTCTGACATCCCCAGCGCTAGCTGGCAGAACTACCCCTTTGTTTGTAATAATTTCTTATCAACAGTGACTTGTTTTATGTATGTCACTCTTGCTCATTAGGGGCCGGTCAGACAAGCAGGACAGGCAATTGCCCAAGGCAGTCAAATGCTCACCACGTGACAACTTCTGGCTAAGAGGAAGGACATAGTCCCACTAACCTAACCTATTGACCTAATCGTAATCTTAGATTTTTTTTCTTCTCACAAGCTTGAGAGTCAGCAAGATTAAAAAGTGCAATAAACAAAAATGTAAAATATGAAATTAAAACATCCAGTAAACTTCAAACCTCCACCACAAGATGCCCTGCTTGCTGAGATCGCAATCTCTCAGAACAGGACTTGCTGAGAAAAGCAGTTTCTTGCAAAAGACTGCCTTCTTGTTCAGAGTACTTAGGGCCATGGCTAAAGCATGGATTGGGGCTAGGCCCTCAAAAAACTAAAGTGAAGACTAAAGAGCTGTACATTAAGAAGCATCCTAAAGCTATGCCAGCTGAGCCCAAAGGGGACAACAATAGAAAATGTATCCAACTATTAACTGGAGAGAAGCAGAGTCCCTACAGTGCACTGAAGAAAGAGTGAGGAATGCCATTGCAACAGCACAGTGCAAGCCTGCCAGACTCTAATGAGACAGGCTGACTAACGGGGGAAGGATATGGGAGATGTTCAGCA
>NW_009189811.1:9758-14403 GCF_000690835.1 Fulmarus glacialis
GCCTCGACCTTGGAACTGAGCCCAAATTCTGTAGCGGAGAGTAATAATGAGAAAGGCAAGATCAAAGGAGACAGCTCTAACAAAGAGGTGAAAGAGATAGGTAAAGACACGCGAGCACTTACCAAGTACTTGGCTTCTCAATCCTTTGCTTTGGGCTTGACCTCGTGTTCTCCCGACTCTCTCTCTCCCGTTGTCTTTGTAAGCCCGAGCCAGGTGAGCAGGGACATCCCATAGCTGAGCTGGTGCGGCACACTGTATACAGTACGCCTGCTTGATACATTCACAGCCATTGTGCATGGATAATTTTTATTACCCAGGGGCATTTCTCTTTTACATATCCCTAGCTACAATTTTACTGAAATCGTTTTCTTTTTTATTGGCCTCTTACATTGTTAGAGTGCCCGTGATTTCCCCAAGGTTAGATGATGAATGATAACACATCATACAAAGACAAAATATAGGCATTTGCCAACTATAAAACAGATTTTTTTCATCTGATATGTTTCCTTTTCTTGTGCAACGATAAGCAACCTTGATGGGATGAACAGTACAAATAGAAGTTTAACAAGCTCTCTTCTGAACTCAGGATCACACAAAAAATAGATTCAGTAAAGATACTAGATTTCTAGTAACATGATGGACCTCCAGAAACTAGATTAATCATTTTAAAGACAATTTCAAATATAATCACCTAGGTTCAATCCTGCAATTAGTTGTGCCTGGGCAGCCAGCTGGGTCCTTGAGAGGTTCCAGTGACTTCAGCAAAATCAGTGGGAATGCAGAGAAACATCACGTTTAATCTCTACACTATCAAACGCAGGCTCAACTCCTCAGCAGCTTAGGCGTCTCCTTTCCCCCCCACTTCCTTTTCCCCAGACCTCTCCCTCACACCGGGCAGCACAGACACCCTGCCGGTCACCCCCGAGCAGGCAGCGTGCCTTTTTCCCTCTCTGCGAGCATTTGATAGCAGCAATAGCTCCCGGCCAACCCCATGCAGGAGGCAGCTTTTGTACAGAGAGTATTTTCTGTTCTAACAGGCATTCCCAGCTGCTCCCAGGGAACAGAACATGAATATCCTCGCTTTTCTGGCTGAAGCTATGTGATCTTAGCCAAGCTTCAATCTGACCAACAGGTCTTTCCTTAAAAAGCCAGGGAAGAAGTAGCAAGCAACGTGTGGGTGTCCACAGGCAGGTACCCGGTGCGAGAGTGCTGCCGTACCTGCGGATGAAATGAAAGAGGCTCAGGGACGTTCCACGGAAAGACAGTATTGATCCAGATGTTTTCTCTCAAACACATACAGACCGTATGGGCAGCAGCGATTTGGCCTTAAAAAAAGAAACTTAAATTCAGATTAGAAAAATAAAGTAAAAGAGAGACGATCGACACTATTTTAATATGTTAAATACTTCCAAAAAAATCCAATTACCAAAATCTCCAAGTGAACATTGTTAGGCTCACTGGCCTGAAGGTTAATATTTGGGTGGCAGAATGGTAGGATATAGGAATACCAAGTGCCCCAAACACTACAGAAATATTTCAAATCAAATACTATACATCTACCTATCGACACAACACTGGAGGGAGAGCAGGTAGCCAGTGTTATCTTGCTTTCTTCAGTCCTGGCTTGTTGCCCAAACATGCATGCCAAGGGCGATGAGCTGCCACCTCAGTTACTTCTATCCCCCTTTTTCAAGACCTGATCCAAAACTCAGTGAAGTTCACTGAAAGACTCCAACTGACCCAAGGCTTTGGTTGACCCTTGTACCCTAACTTCTTCTATTACCAGGATGGAAAAAAAAGAGATTCTATCGTTAAAAACAAAAATTACCAGAAGAGAAAAAATCATCAGAATACAATTTCAAAGCATCAAATGTAACCAATAGGATTTTAAAGAGAAGGACTACGCAGAAAGTATAAATAACATGTAACCCAAAAAGATCTTAGAAACAAGTTACGTGCCTAAACATTTGAACTCAATCTTTCCACTGTACTATCATATATAGAAATGACATGACTGATGGACTTGAAAGCTGCATTTCAAATTTTGCAAATGAGATTAAATTAGAGAAAGCATCCAAATCATTTCTAATACAATGGAGGTGTTAGATTGATTATACTCTTGGATTAGCAGATGGTAATTGGACATACATGAAGACTTTTAAGTCTTCAAGCAAAGAACCTGCAGAAGAAATAGCTATTATTTGGAAGGGCACTGGAGCAATCTACCTCATAAAATAGATAAAACCTACAGTAATATTGTTAAGTTTTCAGCCAATGTACATATGAAATGAAAAATAGAGAATCAGATTGCTTAAGGAATAATGGAGAGATAAAAGGACCGACAGTTTTATTGTGTGAGGCACTGGTTAGATGTCACAGAGACTTCAATCACTGAAATGAAAAAATATTTTCACTATACCAGTAGCGAGCAGAGAAAGAATAATGTAATTAAGGGTGTACTCAGACATGCAGTGTCAAACCTCTGCTATCACTTGGAAGAGCCAACACTAAATCAGGCTATTCCACACAGGGAGCCGAGGCTAAGGCGTACGACTCCTACAGCCAGCTCGAAGAGCACACGCAACCAGCCAGCACAACTCGCTCACCCAGGAGGGGTAACTCAGGTGTTTGCACCCATCTTGCAAATGCAGGATTCATGCCTATGCGTCTTGCAGTATTTGTGCTCTTCATGAAGACCATATGTGGTATCAGTTTAGCACAAAATGTATAGCAAAGTATACAAATATTGTGTAACTCTTCTGCTAAGTTTTTTTAGACAAGTTGCAAATGGGAACCCCCAGCATTTCAGCATTAGGTGGCAAGTGAAAAGGATCCAAATGTAGTAGCTATAAAATCTCATGATTGATCTAATGTTTCTGTGCTTGAAGTAGGCTTTTATATGCACAGTTATGCCAATCATGTATAAATTGCTGAAAAAACGATGAAAATCAGAACTAAAGGTTTAAAAATGCAGAGTTTTTCTTGAGCGATCACAATATTGATAAACAGATGGGCTGGGCGATAGGAACGCACAAGCCTCCCCATACCAGATTTCTGTTCTCGCCTACACATACATAACTATGATTGACTCTCTCACCTGTGTTCCTTTGATTAAAGCTATTTATTTGGGATTTTCTAAAGTCTTCATGAAAGCAGTGTATATGCTGTGGAGAAGTGAAATGATCAAAGTATTTGCAACAGCTACTACCTTCTGTAGTCCTGGAACAATCAGTATTGGTCATAGTGTGATCTGGCGTTACTGGGACAGACCTATGCTGTGAAAGCTTACAGGAAGGCAATGTTGGATTGGTTCTCAGAGCCAATAAGAAACAGGTGCCACTCACCAGATTTCTTTTAATCTACAAAATAGCATCCTTTTGTTCATATACAGCAATGATTAAGAAATATTAAATCTTGATCTGTTTGTCACAAAAATGCTACGTGATTTCCAAACCCCTCCCTACTCCTGGCATTTGCAAAAAAGGAAAGTTTCCTACTATTCAACAGCTTCCACTTAAACTGGGAATCCTCCTGACAAACTGGTGGCACAGCAGAGCAGGAGCACACACCAAGGGTTTGTGTAGCAGTAAGAGCAGCTTCTCTCCCACATACCAGCTTTGGGAGTTTGAATTCGAGCACGGCACTTATTTGTTAACATGTGGACAAACGTGGAACCTACTGACAGAAAGCTAACTGGAAATTACCAGCTTAAAATAAGACCCCAATCTTACGTGCCTCAGACGAACCTGGGAGATGCGAGTTCAAACCCTTTTTGGGGCAAAGAAATCCCTCGCCTTTTGGCCAACACTACTCCACAAGAAGAAAATTCAAGTGGACGGCGTTTTCCTAGGGAGAACCTGTGGTAGCAGAGGAGACCCGTGCAGACCTCACCTCCTGCTCTGTGCCTTGCCTATCCCTGCAGTAAGAAACTGTGACCCATATTGAGACAATCTGCCTGAAAATCGTGCCTAAATGCCCATCTCTCTTGAAATCACTCCAATCGGCTGAAGATATTTTAGCAGTATCTCAATTGGAAGAGATTTCTTGTGTAGTTTTCTAAGCCCCAGGATGACACACCTGTGTTAAGGACGCAGGCTGTAGATGTTAATCAGGAAAACCTCCTGCCGATGTAACTGTGTCAAGACTGCCAGATCGTACACTAACACCATGGATTTCTTTACACTAGCTAATGGAGGGCTGCACACACGACATTTTTACCTATTTCCAAGGCCCAGTAGATGTACTTCTGTGGGGCACTCACCAGAAGAGAGAGCTCCGGATCATCCCTGCAAGGGTCAGAGAATTGTCGGCCCCTGGGTACGCGGAGCCAGCACCGCAGCAGCCTCCGGGGGAACTCCTAATCCGCCCAGTGCTGAGCCCACCCGTCATGACGATTGTCACGACATACCGCTCAGAACTATGACAAGAGCAATTAAAAGACCTCCTGCTTCAAATAAACCATCTCAATTCACTCCAGGGCCTGAAAACACTTTGGAGATGGAGTTGAAAAAAATAGAGCTTGTTTTTACGAAAACTGCAAATTTTTAGTCCTAGCAGATTTGCCATCAAGTCTTATAATAAAAAAACAAAAAACCCCAAAATCTTAGATGATTGAAACTGATGCTTATTTGCAGTGTTGTTTTCC
>NW_009189811.1:14429-53822 GCF_000690835.1 Fulmarus glacialis
AATACAATTTTCCCCCATAAAACAACCTCACAGTCTGCAAAATAGGGAACCTCCTCATCCTGCTTTATTGCTTAAACCAGACCTTCTGGAGACAGTTCTGACTTTGCCAGAAAAACCATGTTAACGGTGACAAATTAAGACTGAGATCAATGTTTTATTAAGGACAGACTCCTGTTACAACCTGCACAGATTATTTTAAATCATAGCCTTTGTGTCTAAATTACAATTTTCATTTGAATAGTATTTTTGGATAGAAAAAGGGATTTGTTCTCAGTGTCTGGAATCCCTGTCAGGGTACCAAAAATACAGCAGCAGCTGTCGAGAAAGTATGCATTCCTATATTAAAGCTATTATTCTGACCAGAGCTCCCATATGCAGCACAGTACACGTACTTGTAGCTATCTTTATTTCCATTTAGATATGTTCTGTAGCAAAAGCAGCTTTGTCCTTGGAGCCACTGCAGTAGCATTGAAGAACTTTTAAAACAGGAGCAGACAGAAAGGATTTATTCTTACCTCGGCTGCATGTTCGCACATTTCTCTCTTGAGAAAACAAAAATTCTGCACATACAGTTGTTTGCAAACTAATGCTTTAGATACATTTCTGAGTAGAATTTAATTGGCTTGCACATTTACAGTAATTGTATAGCCAAACCTAAGTTTGGATGTCTCTGAACAAAGCAGCATGTTTGAGACATCAGTATCTGAAACGATTGCAAATATCGAGTTATGTGCACTTATGCCATATCGGAGGGCAAGTTGTTATGGCAGTCTGCTCAGTAGGAAGCCATTGAAGGTAACATTGTACTGAAAAGCAGCATAGATTTCAGAGTGTAAAACCAATAGATATTTACATTTTGACTTATTTACAGAATGCATCTAGATAGCATCCAAAATATTAAGCGTAGTTAACTGTTCATACAGTTGCCAACATCAAGCCTCTGGTCTTCTGATGCAACTGCACTACTTGCCTGAACGAGGCGGCTGAAGGAGAACTGCCCACGGATCAGCTCACGGTTTTACTTTGGGAGATGGACAAAAAACTGGCTCTGCAAAAAATTAATCGTCCTCGGGGACAAAACACTTCAGGTTATGTGTCCTACTGCTGCACAGGTACCAAAAAAATGGAAAAGGGACAAATAAGTGAGACAAAAGGACCTGTGGGGTTTGGGGATGACTGCTTTGAAGTGGAACTGGGGCGGTTGCATGGGGGTGCGTAGGGCCATGAATCCTCCCTCGGCTGCAGCAGGATGGCGTCGGAGCTGATGACCGAGCTGGAGCATCTCCTGGGCTGAACTCCTCCTTCCGACAGTAACACAAGATGACTTCTGTTCAAAACACGCACACAAAATGCTGGGGAGCAAGGCTGTAGGAGGCTGTTTTCTCTGTGTGCAGGTGACATAGCCACACTGTCCTGCTAATAAACAGCTTAGTGCGTGCACAAAACTCGATTTGAACTTGGAAGTGCTGAAACATCACTTCAGATTTTAGGACTATAACTGTAAAAGCCTGGTTGAGAATTCTATCAGAATATGGAAATTACATGCATAAACTTAGTTTCTCTGCAAAAGCGACACATGCTCCAAAAGCCTCCTATTGACATGTTTTCTGTACTGAATTCTCTCTTGAACTTGGAAAAATTAGAGCTCCCAACTACAAGTTTCTAACTTCCCTTCTGCTATACATACTATATTTGTATAGATTATCATAAAAGAAAATTAAGATTTTCATAAACCGGAAAAACTGTATTAAGGTCATGCAATAGGTATTTATAATCTTACCACTCTTTAGTCCCTGGAAATAACTATAGTATAACAACCACCAAAAATAATCACATAATGTGACATTATCACACTCCTACTAGTTACAGTGTGGAAAGTGAATAATAACATGGTTAAAATTTTCTCCCTGGAAGCTCTTAAGAGGAGCCAGAAGAAGGACAGAAGAGAACGGTGAAACACAGATCTGAAAGCACAGCACATCCCGCTGTCTCCCTGCGTGAAGATTAGTGGCCCACCATGCCCCAGTGGAATTGCTTCACAGTTTTATGCTGCACTAGGAGGAAGAAAGCAAAGAAAACTAGGAAAGAAAGTGCCATTTGGATTTGTATAGTAGCAAATAATATAGCTCAAAAAGTTCATGAATTCAGGCTATAATTCCGTTTTAGATTATGAGCTATATAGAATAAATAGTTCCTTCTGGTCTCTCATGGATTTAAGACACCTCCAGCCAGACTCTCAGAGGAATGAGATGCTCACTGTGGGCAGTGAGGAGGTGTTTCCAGCTCAGCTAGTTATATTCTTCATGAGCTGTTTCTCCTTCCACAGCACCCCCCACCCCCATTTTCTCTCCTTCTTTGCACATACGCATACAAGATGACAAACTTTCTACATTCTCCCTCCAGGATACCGCATCGTTTTGCTACTTATGTGCAAAGATGGAGCCAAGAGGCCAAAAGTTTAGCATCATTCCACAGCACAGAGATGGGGGAAAATGATAAATTTATGGCAAATCACGAAGCGTTATCCTGCAAACTGAAGAAGGTGCAAAGCGGAGCCATCTGGCAGCCTCTCTCCTTCCTCCCTCTGAATTGCTGTCACATTTCAAGATCTGCCTGTGTTTTCCATCAAAAATTGGGAACCCATAGGCCACGGGCTGGGAAATATCTACAGAGTAGGTGGAACAGGGGGGCAGGAAGCTTGAATCCTTTCTTGATACTTTATTTTGTGTTGATTTACTTCCAATCTGCTGCTTCCACTTATCCTAGGAAGAGGGAGAGGAGCTGGCAGCCAGCGGGTAGGCAGTCAGTCGGTCCTTTGGCCACGACCACCAATGCTGGAATAGTTGGAGGCAGGATCGAACCCCAAAATTTCCTGGAGGTCCTTCATTTCTGCAGGGTCATGAGACCAATGCAGTCAGTCTACTGCAGGAGATGGTCCTCTGGGGAAAAAGCATCCTGTCCCCCCCACTCGAAAGCTGCAGCTATGCTGACATTTGGCTCCATATTACTGTGTTTGAGTAAACAAGCTTCTGCAGAGAGACTGAGAAGAGCGTGAGCACAAATTCAGCGCTTTTGATGAAAAGAGAATTTTTCTGTTTAGGTATGTGATTATTTTAGGCTCCATCTGAACAGAGTTCATGGATAAGCACGGGTACCCATGACAACGTGGTGCACATAGGCCTGGATGTTCTGCATGGGGATAGATGGGTTAGGACATCCACAATGAGGAGGATCTTCCAAATGAGGGATGACAGCAAATCACTTCCATCTGTGATGCAAAAGAAAACCTTGCCATTTCATTCTACATACTTGATCTCCTCTAAGTACCTTCCCATTTGTCCTATAAATAAATAATAGTTTTACTTTGAGTATGCTGTTCTCGCAGGTAAGTGGAAAAGGCTTGTTCCCTCACTAAGCAGGAAAAATGTATTGGCTATAGGAATGTCAACAAGGCAACATTTGTTGCCCAGCAAACCCTGGGAAAGAAAAGAAAATAGAAAAATGATACATATAGTGGCTCCAAGTTTACTTTGTTTGCTGTTCTTATTCTGTCTGCTCGTTTCTGTAACTAATCCAAAATTCTTGAATCTTTAGGGGTAAAATACTGGCTTAACTAGCAAAGCAAAACTACACTGTAATCACAGTTCTGACCCAATTATTTCACTGTGCTGGGGAATCATTCCCTTCCATAGGCGAGGACTGCAATATAGAGCAGTAGTCTGTAGTGAAAAAACTGCATGAGGACAGGATCATGCCCTTTTTTTTTTTTTTCCCCCTTCTTTTCCTATACATGCAACCACCAGAAGAAGTGTTGTGATACATCCACTAGACAGGTCCTTGTGAGGATACAGTACATGGAGGAATGTACTTCCATGCACTTGCTTGTGAGTCACGGAGGACTTCATTTATATCTTAGTTCCACATCTCTTCCATAGAAGGACCACCTTTTTTTAAAAAAAAAACAATAAAAAATGCCACAAAACAAAAAAAACCCCACAAGCCATAAATCCTTTATCCAAGTACTATGCTTAAGTGGGACTTGCTCTCATGTCAGAGACTGCATCACAACATAAAAAGACAGCATGTGTCCTTCAAATGCTATGGAAATATTGCCCCTTACAAAGGTGCACAAAAAGCCACAGAATGCAGAATACACTTACATCTTTTTTACTCATACCGAGATCTTTGAACAGTTCTACTGAGTATTACCATTTATTTGATTGGGGCAGTATTTACTGCAACATATTCATGCTAATTTTCAGGCAACTGCCTCAGTCCTATTTATGATGCAAGTTCTTTCTTTTTTTCAGCCATTCATGCAGGCTTTTCATTAAAGTAGAAAAGTAGAGATTACATATTCAATATGTAATGCAAAGATTAGCTTTGAAAATAGACTTATTTCTGCCTAAGTCATCGAATATTACATGTACATGAGTCTAAGTTCTGAGAAAGCCAAGTGAAATAAGAAGCTGCCTCTAAAGATGATACTGTTGGTGCTGGGTATTAGAGAGATTTTCCATTTGTTCAAAGTCTCCTTTCTACTTTTGTACTCAGATCTTCCTTCCCAAATCTGTATATTCTCCCTTTCCATATCCTGCAGCCTTTTTGCCAACTCCGCTCCCTGGCATCTCCTCCTGTTGGCAATCTTGTGTCCTCCATCATGCTTGTCTAAGGCGTGGGAGATACGGTATATGGCCTTCCAATATTCCTGCAGCATCAAAACTGGTAATTAGCCAAAACCTTCCATCCTCATTCAGCAAAGCTTCCACTGAAGTTAACAGTTAAAGAGTCAATGAGTGATTTGGCCTTAAATGCTGTGTATTTAAAATGGAAAGGAAAGCAAGGAGACACTGTCAGTTAGCATCCCCGTATTTGGGTACAAAATTAAGAATCAAAGTCTTTTCTCAAATTAGAGCAGACGTGAACTCTTAAGAATAGGGCAGAACCTACCAGCAAAACATACAAATGAGTTCTGAAAAGCTGTTTCTAATGAGCCATCAATCCGTCTGGACAAGATTTTTAAGTTCTCAAGGACATTTACAGGCTAATAACTAAATCAAATTGGGTAACAAGGAGATGAGGGAACAGAAATCTTCAAGACATCAGCTACAGTAAATGGAAACAAATGGGAAGATATTCACAGAAATCATTTTTCAGCGAACAGTTTGCTATAAAGGATCTGCAAAGGGCACAAGGTTAAATTAAACACTTCAGGAGTAAACCCAACAATGACATACATCTATTTGTATGTCTAGCAATACATAGCCAAAACAAGCAAACAAATTCATGAAGAATCTGAGCAGCTTAATAATTTGGCCTGCAGAATTTCAAAGCCAAGACAACATGCACTGGTGAGCCAAGGTAATGCTAATTAAGTGTAGTTGTCTGACATACTGCTACGGAGGACCAAGAAATTGCGCGATTCATATTTGACGAGTAATTGATCTGACAACTTTTTTTGATTTATTTGGAATAAGGTGTATAATGATTCACCTTCCTCATTCCCATCTTTATTTTCAGCTTATGGAGCTGCATAAATGACTGGTGAATATATTCATCGAACATTTTATTGGATACATTTTTCAAAAATGCTTATAGACATCCAATGGTTTTTTTGTTTTCGTTCTTTTGCTCATGTCATGCTGCTACACTGAAAGTTACAGATGGCCAGGAGCACAGGAATGAGAGCCTCGGGGAGCCCTCAGCCTTCTTGGTTACAAACAGCAGCAAGCACCTCTTCATTAGCAGCTAGGAGAGGACTTACAACACACCAGTGGCAACCCTGACTCCATCCATCAGGACCATTCCCCTTTTACCCTAGGAATACCCAAACCACTGCGATTGTCTTGCAAACCAGAGAAAGTATATTTACATACTGCCAGAGCCTGAAGTATTCCAGTGACTGAAATTTTAGGATGCTTAATACTTTGCATTTAGTTTTAATGTTACTCTGTGTAAAATCAGAACCACTCAAATTCTTTCTGTAAAGATATCTCAGTAAAAGCTTTGCTGGTAAGATGAGAAGATGCCTATTGTTTAATCCCCCACATCTTTGCTATATTTTTCCTGCTGTTCTTGTTGCGTTCGGTTCCTTCACTACTGGCTCAGTAAAGCTGAGCGTGATGCTACTAGTTGTTTAAATATATCTGGGGGGAAAAAGCAAACCCCCTACAAAGCCCTAACTAACAGGATTGCTGTAAGCCCCGAGGAGCGGCAGCATTGCTTCTGTACGTAGGTGGCCTGAGCACACGGCAGACACAGCAAAGCACCAGAAACCTAAATACTACCACAGAGTTGAGGATCAAACTCAGCTCAAGTGTAAGCACCTGTAACTACATCCAAATCAGCAGCTACGCCTGCTTTTCCTAGTACGGTTTTCTGCCAAATACATGTACCAGCAGCACATCCCCGCAGCCAAGGCTGGCCAGCCTTCCAGAAGGCCCTGCTGGCCAACAAGGAGGGACTGTGCTGGGAAGCTCAGTTAGCCAAAAACTGCCTTTTACAAACATTGTTGTTTAGCAGTACTGTTACTGTTTCTGTTCATTGTGGGCTAGGAGGTCCTAACTGCTTGGGAAAGGCTCAAAATGATGAATTCCTACGCAAGTGACATGTTTGCATAACATGCTTGCATGTCACCTTTCCTCTGCAGGGAGCAAGGCGAGGACCAGATCAGAAGCTGCAACTTCAGAAACAGGCAAGGTCCCCCGAGATTCCCCTCTGAAGCCCGAGCACAGCAGGTACTACAAGTGGAAGTTTGCAGGATGTGGAAAATCAGACAGCAGTACAAACCTTATCAAAGCCCAGCTCAAAATTGGTGAAGATCGTGCCATGCTCTTTTTTAAAGCCTTCTGTTCTGCATGGCAGAGATTACAGTGACATTGGGTCAAATCCTGAAGCGGATCAAAGCTCAGAGCGACTGTTCTCACGCATACACCTTACTTCAAATAGAGAAATCAGAGAAGGGGAACAAATGATAAAATATATTCCAAATGCCCAAATTCATCCCCCAGCTACTGCTGAGCCAGAGGCACAGATTAACTTGCCATGACAGGCAGGGAGCAACAGCATCACTAGAACAAGCAATCCAACTTTAGCGTTTGATATTGTTTAATCATAATGAAAGATGTTCAGCCTGTCTACCATGCATCCCCCAATCAGAGATTCTTCACATTTTTACAGCAGGCCTACTCATCTTTCTTCCTAAAACAAATAATCTCTCAGTCTCATTGTAAACCACCAGTGACACTTAGTATTCTGATCACTCCATGCAAGTCCACCTGGTATATAGTGTTTTAAATCCAAGTGCTGTTATGGCTATGCATTTTCACTAGCTCCGTGGTACAACACAATAGCTCTGTTCAGTAAGAAGTAAATCTAAATTCCAGTCCTCGACTGATGAGGTTTATATAGGTGTGGGTGTTTTGGTTTGGTGGTGGTGTGTTTTTGTTTTTTTTTTTCTTTACTTTTATGCATCTTGAAACCACATCTGTCAAAACATGTTAGCTAAACAATGGGATACTTAAACACTCGCTGCAGTATGAAGGAGCTTTTTCTTCCTCCCATTTCACTGGTTACAAACCTTTTTGATCTTAAATGGTGACAAAGGATCATTGAAAAAGTCCCCACTGTCTGATAATGTCTGGAAAACACTATTTATCCTAGACAGTTTATCAATGTGTCATTTAGCTCAAAAAGATTATAAAAAGGGATGAAACACAGCAGCTCCAGAGGGACTTTCAGAAATCCTGACAACACCCCCACTTGGCTCCTGGCTTGCCTGCCCCCACATCCCTGCAAAAAAGGATCCTACCAAGGTTTTTACTCTGCTGCCGTACGGATGGAGCTGTGCAATGCAGTGCACAATCCGTGCTTGGCAGTGGATGAAATCCCTGACCCACTTCCCCTGAGCACACGAGGTGCGATCCCAGACCAAGAGGGATCAAGAAGCACACAGCACTGCAACAGCAAAGAGAAGCAAATACAGGGTCTGCGCTCCAAGGACCACTAACATCACCTGGAGTTTCTGCAGGGACCCTGAGTCCTTTATGAATGTTTTTGCTGTTTTTTAAGCTGAAGTCATTGATAAAAGTGGAAGGATAAATGTGAGCCCAGGTCTGCCTAAGCTGCCAGGTCTAAATGGTATATTGATAAAACGATAATGATTTCCTGTAATCCTGAAGGCTCTCCTTACACCTAACTTCTTTCATTTACTGTTGTCCAGCTCTCCTGGTTATAGGTACTGCATATACTTCCCCATTATCCTTTCTAGCAAAGAGCAAACTTTTGTGTCACATAACTGCTTGGTGTGATTTATAAAGCTATCTAACTTGTTTTCTTCCTAGCGTATCTTGTGTAACCTATTTGTCTTTTTATCACAGCATCTTATCTGCCCCTTATTTGCTGTAGCTATTTATCAAAGAGTTGCAATAATATCTACTCCTCTAACGTTACTGATGCGGATGCCTCCACAGTCAAAACCTCAGCTTCGTCACGGGCTGGCCATACTGCTGCGATTCGGACAGAGCACAGGCTGTGGAGCAGCGGCACCCCTGACCGACAGCCCTGCGGGGTAACTTCACACACCTCCCACCTCCGCCTTATCAGCTTGTACGCACACGCCTCGGGTAAAATGTCTCCAGTTTGCTCTGTGTAACACCAAGCACGGGGAGATGCCCCGCCATGCCTGTGCACCGGGAGATCAGCAAGGCAACAAGCGTGCACTCACCATCAGCCATTTTCTACAGCTGATGAGAGTTCGCTTTGACTTTTGGAGGCTGACTCACACTCTCTACCCTAGCTTGTCTATCGTGAATGAGTTATATTGGTATTTTGCTGCATGACAGAAGGTTTACAAGGCTTAGATCATTCAGTATGTAAAGCCCTCTAGAGATGTGCTTAGTTTTATTACTCTATTGCCAATGCTATTGCTGCAATAGTTGCGGTTATTTCCAACCAAATACCATGCCGTTCTGCATCAGTCAGCAACAGCTTTTTGTGGTTGGTTTGGGGTCTAATTTGCTAGTTAACATCAGCTGTAAAGAGGTAATGAAAAGCAAAATAGTGACAAAAATATTGATGTTTAATATTCAAAAAAGGTAATAGGAGAAAATACTTCTTAGGCTGCATGTGTATTTGTACACACGAGCACGCATCTGGGGGCAGAGAGATGTTTCCAGGTGTGTGGTCAGTAAAGCATCTTCCAGGTATTAGCTCTCCCAGACAGAAGGGCTTTGTGGTGTATGCTGGGAACTCCTTCAGAGCCTTATTCTGTATATCTAATACTGAAAGTTGTATAAAACTAAAATTCATCTCGCTGTGTGTTCTCATTAAGAGATCTCTTGAAGCTTCTCTGAAGCACAGAGATGGCAGATTTACCATCCTGAAAAAAGCCAACAGGCAGATGCAACCAGGCTGCCTAAAATGCCCTACGCTTTCACCAGCCGGGAGATGCTCCACTGGGTGCCTTGGGCGCTGGGAACTGCTGCAGGCAGAGCAGCGGTTCCCTCCGGCAGTGCCTGCTACCACATGCTGCCTAGCTATGTATTTTATACCAAAACTCTCCCCTGTCAGTGGCTGCTTCGTGGTCTGGAGCCAGGGGGGTTATTTCTAAATGCACACACACACGTTTATAAATATACCTTAAGCATACATCTTATAAATTTCTTCTATTTATTAAATCTTCTCTAATGCTGTGAATTCTCATTAGCTATATAAATCAATGCCTCACTCCTTTTCCCGTGAACGTCACTATATGTTGATACCCAAAAGCAGCGAGTTCAATGCATTCATGATGTATTATGTTAAAAAAATTACTAATCTTTGCATTTTTGTCTTTTAATGCAATTTAATGTTTCCATGTCCTTTTATTTTTTAAAACAGCAAATAGGAAGAAACTTGACTTCAAATTCTGATTTATACATTAACTCCTATAGTTTTCTTCATAACTAGCTAGTCTTGACCTTCTAACCCCGTCTTCACACTGAAATTTATTTAATTATTAGCAATCCAATTCTCATTTACCGTATCTGTCAGGTGCAGAAAAATCTTAAAATGGACAAGTGACAAGCATGAGAGGACTAATAAGAAAGAAAATGAGGTGGAGGGGTTGTAAGTAAAGAAAGATAACACAGAGGCACAGGGAGGAAAGCGCAGGGTGAGAGTAGCAGTGCTTTATTAGTTGTAAAGTGTTTGTTAGTTTTTTCCATCTCAGGCGCTGAGTAGCAGGAAAGAGGCAGTGAAAAGTAAAATAAAAATCAAGATTCGGGAATGGATCCCAGTCGAAAGAGCTGGGAAGTCCAGAGGAGGAGGAAAACAGTATTTCCTAAAAGACAGGAGATTATATTGTACCCCAGGGAAGACTCCTGTCCAGCTGCAAGGCAGACCAAGGTTCTGCCAAGGATATAGCCGCTCCAGGCAAGCACTCGCCCTCGGAGGAGGCTGCCCTCGGCAAGGGCAATGTTCAAGCCACCTCCTCTCTCTTCAGCTCATATGTCAAGAGTCACTTTTGGCCTAACGTTGAGCCCTGGATTATCCCATAAAGAGAAGGGCTCCTATAGGATGAGTATCACTGGACTTCTATGGTGAACGCATATTGACCAAATGGCCTAATGCAGGCAGAGCAATTCCAGAGCATCTGCCAAGGCCTGGGGACTTTGATACATGTAAGAAAAGTAGTACAAATAAAAATTAAAAAATCCCCCCATTACTTCCCACTCCATGCCTATAACCCCTCAAGGACCAAAGGATCATTGCAATCTTGGGATATAAAAGGACCGAGTCCTATGGGAATTTGCTGCAATGCTGAGGATGGCTCAAATATCCTCCAAGCTGAACTTCCCTGAGCACCGTCAGCCAGCCGGGGAAGCTGGGGACAGGGCTGTCATTAGCACATGTGCCTTCTGCGGAACGTCATTTCCCCACGCAGAGGGTGAGAGGGCTTTCAGGGTAGATTTGCTGGAAGGAAGATGAATCAACAATTGGGACACTGGAGAAAGGACCCTGCTGCAGTTGTGAGAAGCCAAGGGCTAAAACTAGAAGGGGGATGGCAGGACCTGCGAGATTGCCTCCTTTAAATCCTCCACAAAGGCTTCCTCATGCACTGGCTGAGCCCACAAAAATTGAGATGTCAGAGAGATGCAGCTGGCAGGGTAAGAGGAAAGGTCAGGCTGGAACAAGGGGAAACAAAAGGCACTATTTTATCTGCAGCAGAAAAGCAGTGGGAGGCTTCAGGTACTGAGTGATCCAACCGGAGAATACAATATGCATTATGAAGTCTGCAGTAAGGAGGGAGAATAATTTCTTCTTTTCAAAATCATATTCAAGTAAAAGCAGCCTTAGCAAAAGCCACTTTATATAAATTAACACAATTCTTCCATATATCACAATGACCAGTTGGGCCAGAGGACTTTCATTGTCTGCAATTTCCTCCCAGCTGCGGTCCTTTGGCTCCGCCGTACACAGCCGCGTGCGACAGAAATGCAATAGAGCGGCTCGGCATGAAGACAAGGGTTGTCTGTGATATTTACCAGTTGCCTTCTGCCTCCTAAATGGTAAAATGAGGGCCAGATCATCTAATTAGTCTGCACTGACTTAGCATAGACCTAGAACAAGGGATGGGAGTGACTTCAAGGCACGCTTATTTCTGTGCGATTGCTGAGCAACTCCGGCCCCGCAGGAGGGAGGTCAGTAGCAAACCCCCGGAGCGCCCCGCCACAGGGCCTTCCCTCTGCGCTCCCCGCGGTCTGCGGGACCTGGCTTTACAAAGTGCCTGACCCCACCAGGGCAGGCATTAACAAATTGCAAAGTAGGCTGGAGCAAGGTCAGTGAAATCACAAAACATGGTACAATTAAGACATTTGGTAAGTAACTGAATAATTGGAGGAAAACCAGGAGTGTCATACTGCTGTTCAGCAGAGGTGAATGCTGGTGATTTTGAGGCTTTCTTTTGAGCAATAATCTCCATCAATAGGTCAACACCGAGTAGACGGTTAACAGTTAAGACCTATGATGGAAGTAACTATCACCACCTACATTAAGGAAAGGAAAAAAAAAAAAACCCAATCCAGACTCAAGGGTACTTGAGTAAGTTAGATCTTTCCCATTGCTTCAGCCAATTAGTTCTTGAGGTAAATAGCCTGGAGGTCGTTATGCAGAACCAGTCAGGGACATCATTAGGAGTTCACCTTCGAGAAGTCAAGGAGGAGGCACAGGACAACTGGAAAATGACAGTGCCCATGCTGAGCATGGGGGAGGATGGTGGAGTGAGGAATGAAAGGGCAGTCAAGAATGCTGGAACAAACAAACAAGTGATTTGTAAGGCCATGGAGGACGTGAAGGAGATGAACAGCACCGCGCATCAATCTGTCACGTAAAAATAATGTCAAAACAATATCATTTAATTTTGCAACAAGGTAGCAGACCTTGTGGCAAAGGGGGAAGGGTAAATGTCATACTTCACCTAGTAAGCCTCCGACACTGTCTCCCATGATATTTTTATATAAGCTATGGATACACAATGTAGATGAAGCTGCTGTAGGTGGATGCAAGAAAGACAGGGTGACTTAAGCTGGGCGAGGAGTTATTGATTGTTTACTGTCAGAATGGAAGGATGCACAAAACAAAGGTATTCCTTGGGGATTTGTCCTGAGCCAGCTCTGTTCAGTGCTATATTACTGTGACCTGGAAGAGTATTCTCAGGACATTTGCAAATGACCTCCAGCCAGAAGGGTCTGCAAATGAGTGGGAGGATAGGATCAGAATTGCAAATGGTCCTGACAAGCTGGGGAACTAGCACAAACAATAGGGTGCATTTCAATTAGAGCATGCAAAAATACTCCACTGCAGAAATACAGGATGGAGGAAAATTGATTAGTTGGAAGTTCTTTACAAAAGGATCTAGCAATTATAGTAAATTACACTGAGTGGGAATCAAGAACGCCACAACTTCGAAAGAGACAAACATGCATGCATAAATAAGGGGATAGTCTGCAAGTTTGCAGAGCAACAAGGCCTTTGCTGGGAAAGTTTAGCCACTGTGGGGCATTGCCCCTCAGGAGAGACCTGGACCACTTGATAAGAGTCTGAAGGAGAGCAGTGGGAAAGGTCAAAGTCCAGCAAACGGGCCTACATGGAAACTGTGAATAAGTATTTTTGTTTAGCCTAATGTTCTGGTGCAAAGACACAAGGAATCAAATGCTTTCTTTGTCCCCAGCTGACAGAATAGGAAGCAGTGGGAACCCAGTATCCCCGGCCCTGCACAAAGAGGCAGGCAGCAGAGCTGGCTGATCCAGGCAGTGCAGAGGGGGACTTGCCTTAGAAGAAAAAAAAAAAGAGAAGAAAAAAAAAAAAAACCAAAACCACTCAGACAATCTGAAACCAGTTTAGCAGGTGCTCACGCAACTACTTCAGACTTCAAATAATCAATCCTATGATGAGAAAGGCATAGCCAAGATCAGCATACAAGATCAGGGGGTGTTAACCACTGAGTAGTTGAGTTCAGGGTGTGCCAGTCAATCAAGGGGAAAAATAATGAAAAACATATCCTACCTCAAGGATAAAAAAAGCCATGATTTGTATGTTCAGGTGACTGCAATATTATCAGAGAGGTCATCACATTGAATATTCATAGATCGCCCTAGGCAAGGGCTTAAAGTGGTCAGAGAAGTCTCTGACTGCCCAGCAATATAATTTTATTTGTTCTTAATCAAATTTTAAGATCAGACAACCTTGTGTAATTGCACTTAAAACGCTCCCTTGCTGGACATCTATCCCATTCAACCTCACCTCTTATTGTCTAGCCTTGCTTCTTGGGGATTGCTTTTGTGTTAGCTGCACAGAGCCTACTCCAAAGCCTACAGAAGACAGCTTCTTAAAACGCAGGCACTTCATCGCCATCCCAAACCCCTCAAACTCCTGCAAACCATCAAAAAGGTTAAGCACTTCGAGAGCCGTGGCTCTTTAGCTGAAGCACACCAGCACACTACTGCAGCCACCGGGATCCACCTCTAGATCCAGCAAAGCGCAACGCCCTTGGCCACAGCAGCTGCTCAGATCCCGCACAGGCATCGCCGGTCTGGACCTGCATTGAACCATCTAGACACAACCGTAACGAGTCAAACTCGTTTCTAGCAAAACCCCCGCAAAGCCTGATTCACGACCACCTTGCTTTTTGCTGCTTATAGCCATAATGATAATATTCACCCTGAGAAACTCCCACATCTTATTCTGACAGTAACGCACAGTACTGTAACGTTAATGAATTAGCAGTAGGAGAAAACTACTCATTTGGAAGAAGGCTTCTGGAGCAACATAAAGCTGCAGGAAACCTTTTGGCAGGTTCTGCTACTAGCTTTAAATTAACACTGCAAGTGTTGTCAACTGATTCTCTATAGGAACTAGTTGAGTGAATCCGGGCACACCTGTAAATGCATTTTAAAATTACACAGACCTCAGTTTTCTGTCTTAGAACAGATTAGGTTTATTTTTAGGTTTTTATCTCCACCTGAATCCAAGGCTCCAGCCACAGCATTGTAATGTTAAACCCACAAAGGCCAAAATCAGAAGAAAATTATTGCAGCAGCCCTTATGAAGTAAAACATGCATTTTACGGAGCTCTGTTAGTAATGTTTTATTCTGCTTCTCTGTTCTTTCACAATTCTCTGTGCAGAGACTATTTTGACACTGGCATTGTATTCTGTAAGTGCTGGCTAGGAACAACTTCTCCAACTCACACAAGCTTTTTAAAACTAAGATTTTTTTAGTATGATCTTCATCCCTCCCATGTCAACTTAGCAGTGATTGGGAAAGGCTAATCGGGTTCTTTGGGTTTTCCTTACATCTTGAGTGTAATAATGGGGAACTATTTGTTTTGCCAGATTAGGGTGGTTTAAGAAATAACGTAAGAGCTAAGGAAATTTTAAAATTATTACTGCTTCTATATTCTTAGTAATATATGATGAACAGGAGAAAACTTAAAAATGTGGTAAAAGCTTGTGGAAATCTGAGAACTTTCAAAACTAAAATTACTAACTCATCCAACAAGCTTGCCACTGTTGCTAAGAGCAATCTGGAAGTCAAAGTTAACAAAAACTCTCACCCCAAATTATTCATGTCTCAGTCACTGTCAAAACCTCTAAAGCATATCAGATCTTCCAGTCAGCTCTAATTAAGAGTATTTTGGAGACAGAATTTAATTCCTCCCAATCTTGGTAGCACAGAACCTGCATTTTCTCTCAGCTTTTCTTTATGCATCAAACTTCGCTGTTTCACCTACCAGCTTCACGGTCCCCATTCCCAGGCCCTGCTGTCCTTTGTGGTACTCTTCTGGAGGCTGGCATTCACCAGAGACATTCAGAGCAGCCTTCAGACTGCTATTACTCCCACCAAGAGACCTGCCCAGTGCTAAAAAAGCAGGAAATCCGGCAGCCATGTAGATAGTTTCAGCCATGTCTCCATTAGCAAGTAATTTCTTTCAGCTGGAGTGGGTTCAGGAGACCAAAGCAGCAGGTGCTGAGACCCTTCACATCTCCAGCATGTGTGGATTGTAAATTTAATTTGGATTAGATTTAGCTTGATCACCTAGAACAAATCTTCTCCTTGCTCAGTGAATCAAAGCTTTCTGAGAAGAAAAAGCATTAGGTACGCTCTAAAATAACCTTATGGTCCATGGTGCAGTTCAGATCCCAATGTCCCGTTAAACACTAGAGACCATCAGATGGCTCACCTTAAAGCATGCCGCTGCCATTACCTAAACCACCGTGTTAAAGTCCTATCTTCCTCACTTCTCTGTCCCAAATCATTGGAAAGTTTCTTAAGGTAATTGGGTTCATTTTGGGAGCAATGTTGCAGGTGCCTTGAAAATGGGGGTATCATGCAAATCTTACAGTCTCAGTTATGAAGCACCTTAATTATGCACCACTGCTCTGCATTACATAGGTCTAATTCACATTTGAAATGCATTCAGCTTCCAGCACAAATATTAGATTCAATTACCATATGATTTTTAAGAAACCGTAACATTGCCAACTAGCAGAAGTCTACCTGAGCTATTTTAGCCGGTTTTGATTAAAGCAATAGTACACGTTTCCTTCTCTATGCATTACAAACTTCATCTGCTTCCTCTCAGTTACAAAGTTGAGATCTAAAAAGGCAAACCCCCCAAAGTTTACATAGAAAACCACTTTGCCTTATAATCTCAAGATACGAAGAAGCAAATTTCCGGTGTAGCGAGTTACCCACGCAGCTGCAGTTATTATGTGTTCAAACTCCTCATGCACCAAGCAGAAAATTTACCCCTAAGCATTTTTTTAAATTTTTTTTTCCCACCTTGCAACCTGCCAGAATACTAAACAGATTTTTAGGAAATTGCTCTCAGTGGTAAAAATTCACCATCTGATCTCCAAACAGAATTATAAGCCTGAAACACAGAGGCCAGATACAGCCCTCTAATTAGGAACGGGTAGGGATTTTCTGGCAAAACATTTCTTGTCAGAAAACATCAATTAATCAACTTCTCCCCACCCACCCCCCCCAAAACCAAGAATTTATCTATTTCATTGAAACATTCCCTGAGACAGCCTGAGTGCCAGCGTGGACAAAGAAGGCTCCTTTCCCCATGCCCAACTCCCAGTAGAAATTGGAACAAGAGGTACCCAGGCTGGGGCTCTCCTGGCCAGGAGCCCTCCCAGTCTCTCATTTTCCCATGTGTGCTATTTACTGAATAATTAACCCTTTAGTGGCCCCAAGAGCCCACAGGGGCAACCCAGCAGTTCTGCCACTCTTGGAAGAGCAGCAAATTAGAAGGTTGTCTCCACTCCTGCCCTAATTATAAACCATAGGGTCTGGGTGCTTGATACTGGTGTACTGGTACATGGCTCAGTCCCAGCGTTCACGCTTTAAATGGCTAACTCAGTGAAATTATTGTAAGTCACCGAGAGCTTTGGCTAAGTACAGAGGGTAGCTTTGGACTATGGCAAGTTATTTAAGGATAGTAAATAATACAGATTTGTCATTCTCACATTTTCTGCAAAATATGAGAAAGGCTATCTGCCAATCTCCCCCCTGCTCGCAGCACTATCAATATCCCACTCTCCTGACTAGAATTTGGCCAATACATCACAAACTGATGCTCATGGTTGAAATTCATTAAAAGAGATATGTCTGGGTTCCTTCTTCTGCACGACTGAGATTTTCTTTTGCAAACTGAGAGCTGATAAAAATTCCCTTTGTAAATACCAAGGTTGCTTGAAATTTTTCCTTCTAATTTTCTTTTATGAATGTGTTAGGGGATTTTTGTGGGGGATGTCCAAGGGGAGGGTTACAGAATGGGAAAAGGCAGAAATGTGGGGGTTTTTTTCCCCTGAAGAAGTCTGCTTTTTATGGGAAAGCTGAAAACATTGTAATTTTCTCCAGTTCTGAACTAAAAATATTTATTTTTACAACATCTTAAGGCTTCTACAAGAAATCAAAATTTTTCTGCCAAAAAATAATCATTTTACCAAAGCCGGCCAGTGTTTCCCAAAGGAATGAATAGCAGCCTGTTACTCACAGCTGCGCCTCTCAGCCCTGCTCAGCACATTCTGCACATCAGAAAGAGAGAAAGATGTGAAGAACTATTGATCACCGCTGCTTAAATGCACTGAAATTCTGAATTTAACACAAGCACAGGCCTGACACTGGAAACTTCTGTATGTTCCCAAGACACGCGCATTATAAGCACGGCTTGCAGAGACTTCCTCATGGTGCTCCAAGTTTAGTTCTTTTCCTCAGAAACAAACCTGCCTTGGTCCTGTTGCAGGTTATAATCAGGCTGTCAATTAATGTTCAGCTTGGAAGATTTTTATCATGTCCATAAAGAATTAGGTTGTGGCCACTGCACTCGCATGCTGAATCAAATGGGAATTATATAGAGTCAGAGCAAGCCTGAAATAATGCCTTGCTAGTAACCTAGCCATATTCTTTTAATTCTCTCTAAACCTCTGTGCTCATGGAAATCCCACAAGAGAAAATCTAAATAAATGAATCATAATTATAAATGTTGTTTATGTAATTGGTAAATGATGCAGAGATAAGTGAGCACTTCCTACACAAACACAAATTAAATATGGACACCACACCAAAGATGTGCCCTCTAGTACTCCAAATTTAACAAGGTTCAAAGATGAAAATCGCAGCCCACTCCGATGATTTGCATCTCCTTCTGTCATACCAACCCTTCCCATCTAAGCACCCCCATACACCGAGGGTCCCAAACTGGAATTGTGGATCAGGTATTTTCAAGAAAACATAAGAAGCACATTTTTCACGTTCCAAGTAAAACAGGAAAGGGCAAGATGATCCGTCAGCAAACTGACCCCTTATCGGGATCATAGGCAGGCCCATTACTGCTATGACAACTAGCTCAGCTGCGAGCCAAATGCCTAGCAAAGGCCAGCCAAAAATCCATCGGTAAAAACTCATTTATCACTGCTAAAGGAAAAAGCAGCGCTGCCATCTGAGGCCAGCATCCGCAGAGCCAGCCAGCCCTTCTCCGCAAAGGCCAGGCTCCAGAGCACAGGCCGCAGAGCGAGCCTTCGGGGCTCGTCAAGGAGCTGCTCCTGACTAGAAACAGCCATGTTTCTATTCAAAACAAAATCTATTAAAGTGGAAGTAATTAGCGCAGGGCATAGTAATCTGCAAAGCTCAGAGGTTAGTGTGCTGTCGCTGAGTCACTCTGAGCCTGCTACACAGCGAGGACCCGCAATGCATTGATTTTAATATTTTACCAAATGATCTTCAGAAATTCAGAAGATGGATTATTTGGTGGAGCAAGGAAGCCTATAAATAGTAGCAAGCGGGTTTTTTGAGCACATCCTAGCTTTTTTTCCAACTCTGTACTCCAAGAAAGTACAGTGCATCTGTACCTTTCTTTAAAAACATCTTTTCTAGGGACTTCAGTGCTGGTGGAGGCACTGGATTGACAGCTCCGGAGATTCATTCTGCTGTTTATTCACTGAACAGTCATAACGCAGGCAGCAAAAACTTTGCTGAGCCTGCCCTACCAATGTGCCTTTGGCACTTATTAAAAAATTTAACACCCTCAAATATACTGTATGCATTGCAATGGGAAGCAGGCTAGAGCACCGAGTGTCTCAGCATGCAGCAGCGACCCACTTTATGGCAGCACTAATCACATGCAGATTGACGTCGTATGGGCCTTCAATGCCCCACCATTTTGATGTGAGCTCACAGGCAGTGGGAGAGATGCAGAGATACTATTACTCAGTATTACTGGTGTGTTAATGTTAGTGTTAATGTACCACTGAGCCCTGAGGAGGGTTTTGGAGCGGTTCTTGCCCCTCTTGCTTGCAAGCCCCTCTCCATAGACAAGGCCGGGGCAATATTCCTGTCCTGCGGAGAGGCAATAGCATTTCTTCCCCATTTGCCCAGACACGGAGCACCAAGGATGCAGAGGGGAAGTGGTGGGATGCGGCCTCCCAGGGCTGGGGCAGCGGGTACCCGGCCACGTCCCTGCCCCTTGTCCCCTTCAGAAACGCACTGCTGCCCTCCTCCCACGTCATGCTGCTCAGGCTGCTTCCAGGATGTATCCCAGGGCTGAGCGGGACAGAAGGGCACAAAAGCCACACAAATTCAGAAGTCTTCATTTTCAGCAAGAAACCCACATCTAGCCTCTTAAAACTGGTGCCAGGCAATTTGCCTGAGGGACCTCGTACATAGCAAATTCTCAAATTCACCGTTTCCTATTTGAGCAGAAGACTGGCAGTCATTAAAAAAGCAAGACAGTGATGTAGGAGTTGGCAGACAAGAGCAGGAGATTGAAGTCTGCTATTCAAATATCTTCTGTACCCTGTGTAAGCAGATACACGCTCAGCTTCCTCAAATTGCTTTACTAACCACATTAACCTCTGGGACTCCCCTTTGTTTCCTGGGGTGAGTGAGTAATAACTCAGGGATACAACAGTAATGGCTGAGCTCGCTTTCCAGTGAGTATCGTATGAGACGACTGGTACAGCATGCCCTACATCTGAAGCTGTGGTTTTCAGAAATGATGTATTATTAGCGCTGCACCTGAAATAACCCAGTAATTGCTTAATGTTTTATATTTACATGGGCTGTACATTATGTTTGCGCTGAGAGAGGGAAGGAGAACTAAGCAGGAAAGGAGTTTGCAATAAACCTACAGTAAGCAATAAAGAGCTATAAATGGTAATCTGTCAATAGCATCAGCTTTGCTAAGGGCTTGATTCAGAAAAAGAGGAGCATCCTCAGCTCCCAACAGATCTAAACCAGCCCAGATTGGATGTAGTACCTAGCAGGATTGAGACCTTCCTGAAGGATGAGCTATTAAATTTAAACATACATAAAATCTTATTTGAAAGATCATATTCATTTTTAATAAGAGGAAAGATGGTATTTCAGGTAAGGCGCTGCTGCACTGGGACTCTGCAGCGAGCTCCAGCTCTGCCACAGATTCCTTGCTTCATCTTGAGTGACTTCCTCAAGGTCCCTGTTCCTCACGTCTTTATCCTCGCAATGGGGATAATTCCTCTCCTTCCCTCCCCGTACTGGGCTGTGTTGTCTATGACCACGTACAGTTGCGAAGTAAAAGTAGGCCCTCCAGTTCAGCTGTAAAGTAAATAATGATTGGTAGTAATAAACTGTGAGTATTTCTTCTTTCTTTCCATCTTGGTAATTGCTTCCTAGAATACCATACATTACAGTAATATTCTGTCACAGTGGATTGGATTTAAGCAGTGGGAGAAAGGGGCAAGGACCCATTTTATTTCATTTGTGTAGTAAATGAATAATTCTGCAGAATTTACCATATTCCCTAAGAAACTGAGACTAAACTTGCTGGGTCTTCAATTTGATCACAAAGATGTTTGGTCTCTTCTGAGTTTGCTGGCTACATTTAAACTTCTGTCATTGGGAAATGGAGAAGAAAAAAGTCACGTACACCAACTTGTGGATGTTCATCTGGTTTTAAAAACAAAAACTTCTGCAGATTTTAATAGCACAACTGTCTGCACTGAGAAACAACCAAACCCTAGTGAGTAAGTAAGCAAGTACATGTACGTGTGTGCGCAGCGTAGTGTGAATACAAATTCATAGTGGCAGTGGATAACCAAAGTTTGCAATCTACTTGTTTTCCAGGTCTTCAGTCTTCAATTCGTGTCGCATTGAATGCAAAATGAAATGGCTCTTAGCTGTATAGACTGAAGAACGCCTCTGAAGTCAGCTATAATAGCTAAAAGCTATTAGGTTGGGAATTTTTAATGCATGTGCAATGTGGAAAAAACCCACCAGAGTTCATACTCTGCATGAACCAGCAGCTGTGGTGGCGGGTGGAAAGGTAGGTAAGACAAGGAGCACTACCCAACCTCCCATCAACTACACACTGCCACATGGTGTATGGTACCGCATAGAGAAACTGGCAGGTATAAGGATATAGGAAAACTGGGAGCTATAAAAACTGTGAGGATATTATACAAGGATTACCATGTTATACATATTGCAGCCTACTGTGGGCAAAAAGAAGAAAAGAAAAAAAAGAGAAAGAAAGAAAAAAACCCAACCAAACCTAATTCCCTCAATTTACATACAGTTGTGTCTTGCAGGTAAAATACGAGATTCAGCCATTCCCAGCTTCTCGTGATTTCAAGAGAAAAGCTGCTCGAGTGGTAAAAAGATTGTGCAGGGATTGAGCAGCAACCAGAGCAGAAAGAGAAGCCGTGATAAAAAGATGAATCTGGGGTAGGAGGGAGCAAAGGGCACAGATCCAAGATTATAAAACCCAGGCAGGTCTTGCATTAGCATGACAATTGCCTCCTCAGGGCCTGCTGCCTGTACAAACTGTGGCTGGGCTCAGTCCCCAGTGCCACTTGCTGCTGGGACAAGAGGGGTCTGTAGCTCACAGCTTCCCCGCACCCCCGGGGCGGTGTGGGCAGCACCCAAAATACACAAGCAATGAGCATGGTGCCAGAGCACAGTCAAGTAGCCCAAGACTGATTCCTCAGCACTGGCTCGCCTACTCAGGAATTATCTCAAGGTACAAACATCCATGCAAAATAAGTTTTAAAACAAAATCACTTTGGTCCTGGTCTTTGCAGGGAATCTCCCACTGATGTGCTCTCCCCTCCTCTCTGCAACCGCATCTGCTGGAGCTGGCTAGCAGGATGGGTGGCAGCAAACTCACACCGCCTCGGTGGGGCCCAAGGCTCCCCATGGGGATGAGCCACCAGTGACACCAGCCCGCCAGGCCATGGCCAGCCCGTCCTTTGTGCGCTCAGGCAGTCTGTAGGTTGAAATCCAGCAAGAGGTATGCGGGACTTTGGTAGTACAACATAGGAGTCACAGCCCTGACTTCCCCTACATCAGCAATCAAGATAGGAGTGATAGCCTAACTGTGAAGCAGAGCTCTCTCTTCCCAGTGCCATCTCTTCTCTACACCATTTTAATAATTCACACATATGATGATGTCTACAGAATAGCCAGGGGAGGTGACAGGACCCCCTTCTATGTGATCATGTAAAAGACTTCCACAGCGACAGCGCTGTACACCGCAGAAGGTAAGACACCCTATAGGAGATGCCACCATACCTGGTTACTGAGAGAGCTTTATCAAAATCATGGGAAGAAAGAACTAATTAGCAGTGAGTGGTAGGAGCAGATGAACTCTCTAAAAGGGAAGACCTTACTTTTATGCCTACGGCACCTCAGTAACAAGCAGAAGGGAAAAGAAATATAGAAAGTACGTGAGACTGATGAGAAATTATTTGAAAATTCATAGAGCAGGACTGGGCATTTAGTTACAACCACTGAGCAAGAAATGTATTAGCTGCTCCATCCTAGGAGTCACTGCGCAGAGAGAAGCCTCTCGGGCTCCAGCGTGCCTTTGCTGGGGCAGGGATTTTCTGCAGGTTTGTAGTGCAGACAAGAGGAGGGCCGTTTGAAGGTGCAGCACCCCAGAGGAGGGTGCCCATATCTCTCCTTGCCAAGCTGACAGTAGCTGCAAATACCATCCAACGCTCAAGGAATGAAAGAGAGATCATACTCACCCGGCAAATCGACCAAAATCAATCTGAGCCCTAATGAAATGTATCCCGTTACAAACTAACCCAACTGGCAGCGAACACAAAGCAAAGACCTCACTGACGTCAGTGGGAAACAGCCGAGTCCCAAGTGGCATTTGCCAGAGGTAAATGAAGGAATATTTGCTCAAAACACCTCTTAGTGGGACAGTCAACAGGAGCCTGCACACACAACTGAAGGGGAAGCAAATCGAGGCCTTCGTGGCGAGATAGAAATGGCGATACTGAAAAGCTGCCTTCCCAGGCGGCTTTGGACCCCTTCGCAAGGCTTCCTGGCAGTGGTTTGTCCATCGACAGCACTGCAAAGACTGAAGAATCTGGCTTAACAAAAGAGAAAAATCTTTTGGTTTTTTTCAGTGAAAAAAAACCCAAGCCCACCCCACATGTAAAAGCTGTGCAACAGGATATTATTAAAATAGCTTGCAGGAAAATCTTCCAGTTGGTCAGCCCAAACCACAGATCTGAGTAGCCTGAAAAGTCTGAATATATTTAATTTATTATTTTCACCATGGAAACGCTCAACAAAAGTGACCTTTTCAGTTTCAATAAAACTGGATTTTCCTGTAGGTCCCCTGTCAGCCACTGCAATAATAAGTGGAAGTGCTAAAACCCGGAGTTATTAAAAACCAAAAAAGAGTAATATGGCACCCCAGCCCTGCCGCTCCTGGGCTGGATCCTACCGCACTCGGTCTGCCGGGAGATACGTACTCTCCTTCAGAAAACCCAATTCCATCTGTGATTTTGCTGATGCAAATATGGAGCATCTGCTAACTTCCACGAAGTTAATCCTGGCTTGCTGGGTCCCACTTGGAGCAGGATATGGCCATCGCATCTCTACTGACACGCTGCAGCCACTTTTATCTAAGGCATGCTGTTTATGGGGTATCTTTGGTACTGCTGACTATTCTGATGTATTCATCCTTCCCCATCAGGCTCTTCATTTACCCGTTCCTACGCAGAGCACTAATGCACAGTCTGCAGGCCCTGAGGAAGATGAGTCTTTCTTCGCTCTCCGAGATGTTGCTTCCCTCTGGCTGGCCAGGGCAATGACAGATAAGGGTGCAGATGCGGGAATGGAGCAGGATGGGTGGCAAGGGGGAGATGGAGAGGGGCATGGACAGAGATTCATAGAATTATTTCAAACCCCAAAGTTTCTTATGTTTTTACCGAGCAATTTCGGCATGCCTGTCCTTCAGACTACGACCAGTCTCGAGAGTGGTAGTTATAAAACATGGCTAGAAAAATATTGAAGATGTTTGTTTACATGCGTGCTTTGTTAAGTATCCATCGTTTGGCAGCAGTTGAACAAAGAAATTATTTCTCCCTTGTGTTTAACTTCCTCCAGCAATCTATGTTCAGGAAGGTATTCTCAAGCCTGATGAAATTCAAGCGTTCACATCTAAGTCAATGCTCCTGGAACCGGGTGGTTTTGATGTATCCTAATCTACATTTCACATGTCACATTTTCAGTAAAATATAGATATGGGTAGACAAAATGTAAAACACAGCAGCTTTTAATAACCCTCTCAGATTCCAGGCAAACCGCATTGTTAACAAGAGATACAACCATCTTCCAGCGCATCCCTCTCCTCCCCCCACTGCGTGCTGTATTAGCTCAAAAGGCTGTATTTTCTCTCAAAATGAGTTGTTAACATGCCAGGTGTACTTGATTCAGTTATTTCACAAGTCAGACAGACAACAACATCTGACTCCAAACAGGAGCCACCACACATGAGCCTGCGAGTGGGGCGAGGAGTTGCTGCATCGCCGTGGGTGCCATGGGGAGCCCCGGACACGGCCCCACTCCGGCTGGCTCACAGGGCGCCGCACCGCTGCTCTCCGTGCCTCCCTTCCCCATCCGTAACACACGTGAGGATGCATTAAATCAGGACTGCATTTTGCTGTGCTTTCAGTAAAATACTGCCTGGCTACGAACGCAGTATACTACAGGGACAAGATATGGCAATTACCGAGTATTAGCAATGACATTTCTATTTGAAGTGTGCTTTGAAGCAGGCTTCCATGCACGCTGCCTGCTTGCCTAGAAGAAAGATGCAGAACCGGACTGAACCTTTTTTTCGGCAGCTTTACAGTCCCTTTGGACTTTCCAAAATACAAAATCATGCAAGTATCTGATCTCACATCACTTTCTTTCCTTTTACTTTTATGACAGAAGTTTTGGCTCTCCCCGTTCCAGCAGCGGAATTGATCCCCGGTGGCCCAGCCTCAGCTGAACCTTATTCAATATTTGTTGGCGGAGGCAGCAACAGCAAAACACGCTGCTCATTAGCGAGGCCACAGCTTTCGATGGTGCCACCCTGCTCTCGCTTGTACAGAGGTATGAAAGGAGAAATATCCACCTTCTGCTCCCAGGTGCCATGGACTAGATGGTGATGGAGCACCCCTTTGTCCACGTTCCTCTTGTCTCTTCCCGCTGCCTCCTGACGTCCAGCTGTCCCAGGCCTCTTCTGGTCTGGCACCCCCAGCTCCTGGACAAAATCTGGCTGAGCAGAGAGCCGGTGGAGGCAAGAGCCCCAGCAGGCGCTTGCACACGGGGAACCTCTCTTTCAGCTCCTGCTCCACCTGAGTTGTCTTAAGCTCGGCCTCTGCCTCAACACAGTATTTTTTCCTTGACAGCTTGAGTAACAATAACTTTTGTTGTTCTGAAGAGTATGGAAAGTAAAAACCAACAAAAATAAAAACCCTTTTCCTATTTCCCACTGTCATTTTTGGAAGAGCTTTACAACCAAATGGCTGAGGCGGTTGGCATGGGAATAGCTTTCGGCGACACCATGCCTGAATGTCGTTATCACGTCACTTACCGTGGTTACGTAGTGCAGGTGCTGCAACAGCTCCTAGAGCTGCGCAGAGGGTTGGGGCCATTGGGCAGGACACGTCACAGCTCCATGGGGTGAGACAGTCCATGCCCCGGAGAATTTACAGCGCGATGATATAATGGCACCCTTGGGGTTCAGAGAGGCCCAAATAAAAGCAACTTTTAGCACAGTTAACTCAAAGTTTTAAGTTCACCAGAATGAGTAGCTTTACATTCCCAGCCAAGAGCCCCATCTCTGCCAGCCATGTCTGCGCTGGAGAGCCGGCAGTGTCTTCAGCAGGGAAGCTATCAGGCTTTGTCAATACAGGGCAAATTACAGAGGTAAGGATTTTAATTATTTATTTCATACCCCCTAAACGTAAAGAATGTTACTGAAAACTCATAGCAAAGCCAGCTGAAGAAAGAAGAAAATAAAGGGAGCAAGTGAAAAGCTAATCCTGAAGTAGGGACAAGGATGAACCCATCCACAAGCTCTGAGTTAGAACATTTTATTTTAGACCTTTTATCTGTTGTTTTGTTCTATTTACTGGAGCTTTAGACCTTTGATCCTACCATTGCATTTGCTGAAGGCAGTATGGATGATTGCACCTGACACGTTTCCTCTACCGGTGACATTCAGACGCCTCTCGGCTGAACGACCAGCGCAGCTGCAGAGCAGGATGCTGGATGGGATGTGCATTAGGAGATTGCTCATCCTCTCGGAAAGTCCACCTGGGACAGCCGCGTGTCACTAAACCCCGCATCAGATGGAGAGACCAGAGCATTTTGCACAAATCAGGAATTTGGTTTAATTGTCACAGTTCACAGCTTAGGCAGGCAGCCCAAGGCATGAGGCTGGAGGTTCACACTCTGACAAGAAACATAAGAAAACAACCCAGAGGTTTTTAAAACAGGCATGACACCCCCGGCAAAGTCTGTGGCAGAGAGAGGGAAGACCCTAGAACATCTACACCCCAGCCCCGCGCCAGGCTGCGTGCACTCAGAGAACGGTTTTCCGAACAGCGCCGGCCTCTCTCCCCGGCAGAGACGTTAGCTCTGAACTACCTGCCAGCAATCTGGCAAGTGAGTCAGAGCTAATTTTAAGTCAAGTGCTTGTGAGATGGGGGTGGGGAAGAGGGGAAACCTCTTCACGGTTTATTCTGCAGAAATGAAAGGTCTGACACGGTTCTTCATTTCAGCCCTGCTCGGTAAACAACGCATTTTCAGAAATAGGTTTCTTCATACACGGGGCCAAACACATGCTGGTGTCACCCCACTGTCCCTGTGGTACGCAGAAGTGGACTTGGCCCCCCTCCCCTTAGGAAAATAGTGATGACTATTCCCAAGGCAACTTTACACAAAGCTGGGCTCAAAGGAACTGCGCAAAATCAAAGACTGCCTGGGCGAAAATAAGCAAGCCCCTTTCTGCATGTCATTAAAGCCCAAATTTTAAGGAAAAAACCTCATGCACTTCAGACAGTTTGTTTCGCACTGCTAGTTCTTCAAATGACTTTAAATTACACCTGCTGAAATAAAAAAGGATGGCAATAAATAGGATGCTGTAACTAAACATTGCTCCTTAACAGGTAGCAGATGAGATGCCAGCCATACCATACAATGGCATAAAATCTAAAGATTTTCCTAATATTTCTCCTTCACTTCCATTCAAGAAAAGAAGGGCTCCTATTTGCAGCCTGTCATGGAGAGCTCTGAACACTGCTGGGTTTTTCCTTTGGGTTCCTTATTATTTATCCAATTTTCTAAGCTTTCTCATGAATCATCCATGGACATTTCTAAGCTTTCGTATTTTTCTCCAGTTTTTCGCAGTCCCAGTATTCCCATAGGAATTAAAGCAAATGAACATGCAATCCTCACCCTTGTTGATCTGTTTTGTTTCTGGAGAGACACAGCTCTTTGTCTGGACAAAGAAGATGACTCCGGACATTTGCTCTACATTGCAACCCATCCTTCCCACTCCTCTATGTAGTCATTAGCTCCACTCATTTGTTATCTGCTCCCCGGGTAGATATCCACTTGGCAGCGCGGATACGAAGACAGAAGGTGAGGGTTTATGCGACAACAACACACACCGTTAGTGTAGACAGGGCAGCTGGATTCACCTGGGCTGAGAGGAGCCCAAGGTGAGGAAGTCTGAGTCCTTGATAAATCGAATTACAGCCTCTAACACCTGCTGGTGAAGAGGCCCACACAAGGAGGCCCATCCTTAGTATCACGCCGTATTACATGTTAGTGTAACGCCGCCTTGCCCGCGCAGGGGCCGCAGGGACGGCCTTCCCAAAACCCATCGCCACTGGGAGAACTGCTAGCAGTGTTTCAGTGTCTCGGTGTCAGCCGCTGTTGGGAGCCCAAGCAGCCCCTGCTTCTGTGGGCACGCGTCTTGAAACAGAGATTTCAAAAGTGCCCCAAAATAAAAGCTAATAGCTGCTAGATCTAACTATTTGCTGGTCCAGTGGCCACTGCTATCCCATGCCGGACATGTGGGGCTGGCTCACTCAGACCTCACTGAAGCTGCCTTCTGCTGCCTTCTCTGCTTTAGCTCGACTCCTTCATTAAGCATGCTGAGGAAAAGACGCTTTCTTTTATAAATTAAGCTATTAGCTCAGATTCACTTAATGAAAAGTAAGTTTCTACAGCATGTCAAATAAATAGCCCATAAGTGCAATATATTCAAGTTCTTCTAATGTATTTCTTAGAAAATGGGGAGTTCTTATGGTAGGCCCAGCCTCACATTTGTGACATATCCATCACAATCCACAGCAAAAGGACGACCAGCATCTTTGCACCCCGGTAGAAAGCAGCACCACCTCCCTCTTCTTACCAGCTGCACCTACTTCCAAAAGCACTCTCCCTTTTTTCCCTTCAATTTACTTTCAGGCTTCCCTTCTCACTCCTGCCATTGCTCAGCCCGTGAGGCAATGCTCCAGCATCATGTCTTGTTTTGGTTCCTGGAGAGTCTCATTTTCTGGAAGGATGAGATTTCCTGGCATCCTCAAGCCACTTCATGTTTTCCCTTCTATTTTCTAACATACACCCTATGCCTTCATTCTTGCTCACTACTCTTATCCCCTCCACTATTTTTTTCCCATTTTTCTATTGATCCATTTTTCTCTTCTCCCTCTTCCCTTCAACTCTTTGCTTCTCTTTTTTCCTCCCTGCCCCATCCCTCTGAAGCTTTCCAGCTACGTGTATTACCTACTGTCGTGAGGGGAAGCAGTGCATCTGAATTCAAGTTGCACTACACAACAAAAGCAACTCTATATATACCTACAGAAACAGCAATACATAATCTTAGTGTTCTCCCCTCCCTGTGCTAAATCCCCAAATCCAGAAGCCTCCCGTTATCAAAACAATTTTAAATAAAGCTAAGGAGAGAATTAAATGGAAAATAAATTAGGCATTTAATGCCTGATTCCAGAGCACTCAGCTCCTCTCACTTCAATAGCCGTACTGCACCCCTTTCATCAGGCTCTGGCTCTGCGGAGGTGTCTCTGTTTGCCTGCGTGTTCCCATTCTTCCAAAGATGATACGGACACCCTGTATTGCCAGATAAGCAATATATGTCGCTCTTCCTTGCCTAAGATTAAAATGAATATGTTAATTTATTTTCTATTACAGGCTGCAGCACGAATGAGAGAGGGAAAGGGAGCATGTCCTGCTCTCAGCTTTCTGCTCAGAACCACGCGTCGCCCCACGGACAGACTCTGCCCTCCTGCACGCACTTGGCCAACCGGTCCCTCGCTTTCATGGTAAACCCTTAGATACTTCTGCATAAAGTGGGTGTCATAAATAACTACTACTCCGAGATTACATGATTTTGTGCTTTTTACACCTAAAGAAGTGAATCCTAACCTATCTTCTACCCACATCCTTTTAGGACAGACCCTCCCCAGCTGGAGGGGGGGCAGAGAACACCAGGGTGACATGCATTCCCATCATAATCAATACAATATCATGTGTGAAATAAAAGCGCTTTAATTGAAAGCCATGTCAGAAAAATCAGAGTGATGCCAAGAAATCATTGTTTCAGCCCTAAAGATGATCAGAATAAAAATGTAGAAAGTAGTTGTTCGGAGGGTGGAGGAGAACTAGCTAGAAGGAGGTAATACTACAAGTTTATACATTCCGTGTATTTTCTTTCCGTTTTATAGAGAATCATTTCTAAACTGGCTGTCACCCGTGCGTGAATTATTACATCAGGCTTGGAAGGTTGTAGATACAGACAGAGACTAAACACGCATAAACCGCACCCATACACGCTGACACATAACTCTTTCTTGTACTGCTAAATGGATGCAGAGGCAGTAACAAAGAAACGTGTCTCTCTCATTTAAATTAAAAGTCAGAAAAGGAAAGTCTTTTTGCTAAGGAAAAACTACAGAATATTTATATATGTGTTCATATACATGCATACACATAGATACACATATACCTGTACACACACTGTGGGAGGGAAGGAGGGAGAATGAGACACGGAAAACCATTAAGATCTTTCTGCTGCCACCAAAAAGCAGAGGTCCTGTTAATATGAAAAGATCCAATCCTTCTACACAAGTGAATCTCCCAAGATGCGGTCTAACATGTATCTCTTGCTTTCTATTCAGATGTACTCTCGGCCTACTGAATTACAGACTTAAAATATGCAGAATCAGTGTAGGCAACTGTGGGAAAAAACAGAAATAGATTCCTCCTGAAGACTCAATTGAATTACTCTGAAAAGATTAATTAAAATTGAATTCTCTTTTGACACAAAATCTCCTGTTTGCTAGTTCTTGGTATGTCTCTTACCTAGTTTCTATGAGGAGATATTATACTCCATAATGAAATAAACTTCAAGGACCCTGTGGGATCAAACAAAAAGTTTACTGTATTCTGACAGCAGCAGCAGCGAGGTTACAATGCAAGCTGGCACGCTTAATGAAAAAGGGTTGACATATTATCACTGAGTCCCTATCAGTGATCTGTATCATTGCTTTTTAAGGTAGAAAAGGGCAAATAATTGATTGTTGTGTTGATTAGAAAACAGCTTGATTTGCAAAGTGACAACCTCGAGTCAGGTCTTCATGCAGTCTCTCCAAAAATCTGGGGAGAGGGGAGGGGAAGGAGGGGAGTTCCTTCAACGCTAACCACAGCTTCGTAACTAGAATAGGAATTATTAAAAAAGAAAGGCCATCGGTACCTCCAGCATACGGCTGTGTTTTTGCTGTCAGTATTTGGGGAACCCATCCAGGGGATCACCTGTATTAGGCACCAGTGTGAAGGAATTAGATACAAGACTGAGAACATTTACATTGCAATTGGTGCTTCAGGTCTGCCACACTATAAAATATTTCTTTGTGCTTTACTGTATTGCACTTGGAGCCTAACGAGACATGTGACACACTAAGAAACCATCCAAAATGAATGTGAGGGCAGAGTCTGGCCCTAGATGATATAAAGGAGAATTTCAATACAGTGTTGAATTAACAGTAGCACAAAGAGTCGCCGACCACTTTCACTGTACAAGGAAAATGAGTTTGAGAGCACCAGAGCAAACATTATTTGCGTTTCTTTTATTTCTGCATGTTCTCCTTTCCTGGCACTTATAAAGACAAAATTAAATCCCCAGTGCCATAAGCCCTTGCCCCAGAAGTTGGCACTCACATCAAAAGGAGAAGTGTTTGTGTGTTGGCTGTTTGGGGCACCGTAACAGGTACTCGCCGCATCCTAAATCTGTGCTTCCAGCTAGGCAGCCAGCAGCCTTATAATGGAAAGTTAAAATGTAAACACAAGCTGCTATTTTAGTGCAATCACACAAATGCAGCAGCTTGTGTTCTCTCTTCCTTTATTTCCAGAACGGACAGAACGCTTGAATCAAGCTACAGACACTCGTTTTTCTTTTTCCTCCTTTTTTCTTCTCCCTAAGTGCCCGGTCAATTAAATCTTGCTCACACAAGTAATTCTTACTCGCCTTATTCCTACAATGACAGTTGACAGTGTTCAGACTAAAGGATGCCAAAACCTGTTTTTCCCTAGATAGTAAAAATACAAACAGAAATCAAAACCAAGCAGACTGTTAAAGGATTATAAGAGCTGACAATGCTTTGTGAATTTGAAAGGTTACGTTGCTCGGTTCAAAATAAAATGGAAATCCTGATTCCGCCCTGAGCTTTTGTCTCCCCTTTTCCCAACGTTTAAAGACATTCTTCGCTTTGTCAGATGGATAGTTGTTCACAAAGGAGTTTACTGATATCACCTTGCTCATCTAGTCCAGATGGCCAAAAGTGATGAAAATCCAAAGGTATTTCAGGAAGTGACCTTGGAGATGCTTTTGTGATTCAAAATTCAGGGAAGACTGGAAGCCTGATTCTGGAAGCATCACTGCTTTAGCTCTGAAGAAAACCAGTGCACCTAGGCAGCAGCTGATTTTTAAAGGACAAGAGCAGACTTTCCCCAGTTGATAAGACATCTGCTACAGCATTCCATAATCCCCGATTTACAAAGGAAATAAGAGCTAGTTGGCATCACATATGTCAATAGCTAGGATTTTTGCCTTCTTACCCTTCAGATTCTATTACCTCTAATGAGACGGGATGACGATGCCTGTTCAGAAATCAAAACCGAGAAGAAAGAATCGGGGGAAAATCTACAGGCCAAAGATTGTTTACTTTTTTTTTTTTCCTAAATTGATCTCCTAGCTTTCCTCGGAGAAGTTGGCCAAACTAAAAATCACAGGTCTGTGCTGCCCTCACCCTCTGTGTGTTAAGATACATAGTACCTCTGCCCAAACCACACCCGGCTCTGCGAAATAAAAATTAAATCAACAGGGTTTTGCAACACAAAAGGCACCCTCTCGCTTTTGCTGAGTACTATTTGAAATAAAGATGGATCATAATGTGAGTCATTTATCTCTCCTCTCTGATGCATTCACACACACGCCTACCACTGCAGGGGGACTGAGAGAAGTGACCTGAATCTCAAGCACCCTTGGGTTTGCAAACAAAACCCAACCAATGAGGTTATGCAACGCCAGAACTAAATCTACTGCTTCCCCTTTACCCCCTGTTTTTCTCCTCGCAGTATTTCAGCCAGTGAAAGTACAGGAGAAACAAGGAATGGTATCATATAATGAAACCATGTATCATATAGCGGTTCCAGAGTAAGACATTCCCATTTCACATGAGGATATTCAAGCAAGCAGACTAGGTGAAATCCCAGTTGACTGCAATACTTGTACTTATTTTAATTGTTTATTGAAAACAGCACAACAGATGCAAAAGAATGGTAGAAGGAAGAACAAGAAATACTGGCTTCATTCACAGACTCAGCCCCCCTCTGCACAAACCACGCACAAAATCAATTCTTCACATCATATGTTAAAAAAAAAAAAAAGTAGAACTGGTAATAGTAACACGAGAGGGAAAAGACAGCAGCAGCAAAGGAAAAAAGAAGAGGTAGAAGGGAGATCTGATCAAAGGTGGTTTTGCTTCCGCAGTAGGTGTGTGGGATGGACGGTGCAGAGGCACGCTCCCCAGGGCAAAGGCGCAGAAGGCAAGAGAGGCTGAAGAGAGAGAAGGTCCATGATAAGGGAGCAGGAGCCAGGCCTAACCTGAGGCTAGGAAAAGCACTGCTTATTACACTTTGTAGTTATTTTGCTTTGGTTGGTCCTCAGAATGGTTCTTCAGGAGCAGGCTTACACGCCCGCACTGTTCCTCCTCTCTGCTGAGTCATACCACCAACTTACAAAGCACATAAAATCAAGAAGAATGAATGCAAGTGTAGGGAGATCTGCCTCTGTTCTGGCAGCCTAAAAAGGAACTTGTTTATGTCACCTATGAAAGAGCTGTGACACATTTCTTCAGTGATGGAGTGATCCCACTAGGATCACTTTTGCTGGCCAACATTAAGTATATTTTTCTCCAATTCATCTTTCCAGTATGATTCATTCCACTCATCCACTTGGAAGAACATGCTCAGGGCCATCCCAGCCACTGCACAGCAAAGTCCGTCACTATACTGATAGATCAGGGTTCCATTTCTTGCCAAACATGGCCAATAAGGAGCTGCATACAAGGTGCATACAAATTCTGTCCCTGAGTTTTACTATCTCTGGAAATGACAAAGCAAATCCATCCAGGACAGCCAAGTCATTCCTAAGGAGCCCCAGGCCCTAAATGCCAGAACTGGATGGAATTTGCATAAATCTAGTGGAGACCCGAAGTTAGAACAGAGCAGCATTTCAGTCACAACAAATTATGCCTTAGAGAGCGACACTGCCCGACAGAACGAAGCCCTGCAGGTTCAGTCCTTCAAAGGGTCATTAGAGATTATCCATCTCAACCACCGTTCTTCAAGGATGGACAAAACAGGAGCAGTAAAATCCTTCAAACCCCTGCGCCTTTATATGTTGTTGTGGGGAGTATCCCAACATACATCTTTGTAACTCAGCACCTACCCACTGTAACGAGGACAAAAGCTACAGCTCCTGGTTACTCCAGGTTATCGATGGAGTTTCCAAAGAGTAGTTTTGAGGGTGATTTTTGGATTCTGAGTCTAGCAGGTCTGGCTGTTCTCACTTAGACTAAATCAAATGCTTCTCAGGCTTCCCAGTCTAAAGTATATTGTTCCTTCTGGGCCTTTTGGCTATATTTTATGAAGTAACTGATATCCGCTGTCTCTAGGGGACAATTTGCTGCTGCTACCAAAGGATGAACCGTATGATCTAATACATCTCTTCCAACTCTGTCTTTTGAGGTTTCTGTAATTTTTCCAGAGATTTTTATTTTGTTCCCAAATAATGGTTTGTGCACCCAACAGTTTGTCCCATCGATATTCCTTGGTCTGATAAAGATACTGCCTCTCCATACAAACCTTGCCACTCCTATCTTCCAGATACTATGCGTGCAGAAGCATTGCTCCAGGGGGAGAGTGCATGGAATTATTCCATATTTTCTTGGTTTTGGTTAACTCCCAGAAAATTCACTCTTATTCTGCTTTCTTCTATCCCTAGCACTACTTACCATTGCGCTTTTCCCTCTTCCATGACCCTAGCTGACACCATCCCATTCCCCAACCTGCCAAGCTCACCCTCACCGGCTGTCTGCAGTGTAAGCAATTTTTAGAAAATTATCTTTAGAGGAAAGCTCTGTTTCCACAGTCAGGCATGGCTACTCTAAAGCAGCATCAATAAAATAACATCAGATCCTGGGACTGGCCATAGAAGAAATTTAATTCTAGTCCAAGCGTCTACATATTTCCAGGTAGTTGTCTGAGCCGTAATTTTACCAACCTGTACGCACCTATTTCAGCTGGGCATCCAAATGAAAGGAGCTTGCAAATGAGCATGCTTCCCCATGTAGTTTATGTATGGGGCTCAATTCCAGGTGCATTAGCATCCCGTTATGAGCTGCTTTTCGAGGGAAGGAGCCAAAGGGAATGAAGGATTAGAGATCTGGGAGACAATCTGGCCTAGATTTGCTTTAGACTTTCCCATAAGGCTCTTAATTTTCTGCTTTGTTGCACTATTCTGGATGTACCACTCGGAGCTTTATTCACAGGGTCTACCTTTGGGTCTCTGTGGTATTTCAACAACACTGGGGGGAGGTGGAGGAAGACGGAAGGAAAAAATGAGCACTTAGGTTTTTCTAGCCTGAGGATTTGCCTGATCTCAAGAAACCTACCAGGTTGCAGATAAATATATATATACACACACATATATACACATATATAAATTTTTTTCCCATAAACCTCAACTGCTTTTGCTGCTTCTAGAGGAGGTTGATTTTGAAATATCCTTTCCAAAGCTTATATGGATGTTTCCAGTGTTGGGGTTTATTAAGTTCCTATGGCAGCTATTTCCAAGGCTGCTTTGTCATATATTTCTTTGCAAGAGACTTTAAGAATGGCAGAGAGGCTTTGCAGATAAGGATTTGAATTGCAACCTTTACACTAGAAGTGTAATAGGAACATCGGGGAATTAAATAAAATTATATTTTTCCTAGATGTCTGCTTAAAAAGGAAATTCAGGATTTTATGGATGCCCCAGAGACAAACTATTACATTACATTCCTCGGAGTTCTTATTCGAGTACTGTCTGTTTGAGCACCTCAAATAGCACAGAATCATTCATAAAGAATGGGCAAGAGAGACTGTCTCCCATCAATATTTCAAGCTTGGTTATCAAATCAAGAGAAATTCATGAGTTCTGCTCCGGTTCAACATTTGCAGGTTTGATACTATTGTTTGACAGTTTAGGGGTTTTTCCCTCTGCATTCTCATTGTCTTTAATATTTTATATAATCTTCCAGTTGATGCTATTGTAATATTTATTAATTTTTTTTCTTTACTTGGCTGCACTAACCAGTTTTCTCTTTTCTCTTTCAGCAGGGAGAAATTCACACTCATTTGCTATTTGTGGGGTGATGACACAGTGTGAAGAAGCAGTAATGATGACTGACTGATAGAAGACACCATATGTTCTCTCCATTTTTTCTCTGTGCTATTTTCTGAGAGATGAATAAAGACTCAATATAAGATGAACTTTCCTATAATACATAACTAAAAGATTTTTACTTCTTTTTTTTCCAAATAATTGGCAGGATGGGGGAAATAATCTTTTTTTCTAAAGCATTCAGATAATATTGTTATAAATATCAGGGTCCAAATCACTGAGATAAATAATTTCCAGTCTTTTCTACCAGAAATATTTTACACGTGCCTAAGCACAAAAAACAACTTCACAATTAATTTCACCCTCCCCGATATGTTTTCCAGCCTTCTACAGCAAACATTCTGAAAATATAAGTTGCATTTGCTTATGACTAAACAAAGGTAAACAATTCCTTCCAATCTTAAAAGAAGGGGGATTATATATAGGATTCTAAGTGACAATTTGTGATGTATGATAACCAGCAATCCTGATGATCAGCACAGTACTAGTATCACTAGATCACAACAACAAAGCTAGAGTATATGCTGGAATTTTTCTTAACACCCTGCGTGTATGAGTCTGTACAAGTAATAATACAAAAGATTCCCTTCAGTAAATATTGAATTTGCTTTAACATGTTTTAATCTCAAAATAATTAGAAATCTCATTTCATACAAATACCTGAATGAAAATCTTTTATTGTTATAGCATATGCATTTACCAAGTATATTCTTTTCTTATATAAGTATTTTAATTTTTTTTTCCATTCTGTCTTCTTATTTCATTCTACCCTCTCAAAACCAAGGCTTTTTGATTGTTGCTCTTCCTCCTAACTTTGTAATAGCGACTAACTAGCTACAGTCAGAGCCATACACATATCTGCTCATGTTATTAAGCAGTCAGGAGCAGAAACAAAGAAGTAAACAAAAGGGATTCACGTTGCCTTCTGTTCCATTGGAGACAGAGAGGGAAAAAAAAAAAAATCAATCCTCCCAAATACAAAAATAAACCGCAGAAATCATTGCTTTGAGATACCTTATTTTTGAAATCTCCAAGAATGTTTTGCAAGTAATGGAGACAAAATTGAAGAAAAATGTAATTGTGAGTCCTGCAGGTAGTGGGGCAGGGAACTTGCTGTAACTGGATCTAGGGCCAGGACTCTATTTGGGCTTTGTTTTCAAGGACATTCATTTAAAGCATTTTTCATAACACAACCTCAATAAAGAACACAGAGCCATGTTCTCCTCACCCCACTCACAAAAGCAGCCACCATGGATGTAGCAGGGAAGTTTCCTTATGGCACGCGAACAGGCGTTGGCCCTCTGAGTACAATATTCTCCCCGGTCACCTGCCATAGCAACAGACATCGAGGAATGTTTTACATTTACAGTATGTAACTCAATGCACTTTCCCCAGTTAGACTTATTTATTTTTGCTGTTAAAGCCTATGCACCCTGCGTCACAAAGAATATGAGAGAAGGCGCTTATGACAGTAAAGCAATGATTGCAGTTTTCACGTAAGGAACGTGTGTTATTCTTCCTTTGAACTCCAAGTGGCATGAATGCATCTCCCCCTGGAAAGCTGTACCACGTGCACTTTATTTTTCTGTGACAATAGAATTACATAAAGTCTGATCTCAAAACTCTCAATCTAATACTCTATTCATCAGCAAAGAACTGGCTTGCTTAAAGACTACAGGATTGGGTCCCTAATCAATACTTTAATAAAAAAACACTGACTTAGTCGGAACAATTGATTGCTAGGGAGCAGACTAAGTATAATGTATTTCTGTTAATCTAGACAAAGGATACATGTCATAGTTTATCTATAAGACACACCTGTAACTATTCAGAGGGTTGTAGACAGGATCCATCTTGACACACGTTTAACACTTTATGTGCACAATAATGTCTTACGAAGGGTGGATGGCAGGTATGTCAACATAACGCGGCTGGCTTTGTTTGTTGGCAAGCCCCGCTGCTGCTCCCTCCGGGCTGCCAAAGCTCAGCTCCACGATTCCCTGGCAGAAAGGGCAGCTCCTGGCAACTTCGGGCTCACCCGAAGTTGAGGAGTGGGTCCAGAGCACAGCGTACCTCCCTGATGCACGGGCTCTGGGGGCACTATTTAATCTAACTCTGGTGTTTCTTGATTTCATCCAGTGGCCCCTTCATTACACCTAGCAATAGCCAGGCATGCCACAGAGGCCATTCTTGGGGATTATAGCCATACCCTGGTTTTGCTGTTATTAGACCATTTACTCTGCTGCACAGTTGTGCAGGAAAAGCCTCTTGGTATTTTAGGGTAGAAAATAACCAGCAGAGAGAGCAAGAGGCACCTTCTGTGCAGTTACTCCACAGGTCACATTCCAGGCTCTAGACAAGGCACCTTGGTCCCCACCATGACCTGGCTACAGCGCATCTGCTCCAATTTATTGTTCGAAAGCATCATCGCTTCAATTCTCTTCCCTTTACTTCTACTGTTTCTCCCCTTGGGGTTTGTGTTCAAAACCACCTTCTTTTGGGAGTAAGTGTCGGCCATGGATCTTCCAAACTGGTCTTAAAATGCATATATTTTCAATAACGTTAAATTGCAGACCGGAGGAGGACATGCCCGGCAGGATGCTTGTATCCACGCTGAAGATACGAAGAGAGCCTCCCTGCCCCACTCCTCCCGAAAGGCTCCCGGCAGCAGGGACGCCCTGCCTGGGACCTTTCCTCCCTCCCCCGCAACTTCCCAATCGGGGGTTGCAGTATTTCGGTCAGAGACGCCCAGGCACAAGCTCACGATGCAGCTTCCCGGCAGGAGCTGTGTGCGCGCCTGTGCGTGCGTACACACACACACACAGACAGACGCTTCTTTCGGCAGCCCCCTGTTCCGCACGGCGGTAATTTGCCCTTCAGACAATGCATAATTCAGCAGCCTTGAAGGCGGCCGGGGGCGCGGACGGCGCCGCGAAAACGTGTCAAACTTGAGAGGCGAACGGCACCCCTGGAAAGGCGGCGGCACCGGCACCGGCACCGCCCGCGCTCTCCCCGTGCCGCGGCGAGGGATGATGCGCCGAGGG
>NW_009189812.1:0-23688 GCF_000690835.1 Fulmarus glacialis
TGGGGGTATTTAAAAGATGTGTAGATGTGATGCCTAGCAACATGGTATTTAGTGGTGGGCTTGGCAGTGCTAGGTTAACGGTTGGACTTGATGATCTTAAAGGGCTTTTCCAACCTAAACGATTCTATGATTCTATGATTCCCAAGTCCTTTGTGACTTTTGAAAAAATTACATAAACTTTTTGTACCTGAGTTTTTGCTTTCTAAGCTAGGAATAAGAGCAGTTTCTTGCCACTTATTCATGTTTCAGATCACTATATGGAAGCGTGCAAATAATTTCTGAGAAAGTGATCTCTAGAAGTCGCTTTTGATTGGCTGGTTTGGGACAAGACTTTAGAAAGTGTCACTACTTGCTTTGGTTTGGTTTTTAATGTCCATCTTGGGACATATGAACAAGGTAATTTTAAGAAGCTGTGCCCTTCACATGATGTTTACCTTATCTCAAATACTAGTATAGTTCGCAGTCTCTCAATACTCAGAAACCTCACTGGTGGGTTTTGTATAAGAATCTGCAGCTAAAAGAGCTGCTGCTTTAAAAAATCTTGATCCCAATTTAGAACTGGTTGGTTTCTATCTTATAATATGTGCAATTAATAAATATGAAAGCTTCTATGCATTTATTATCATTGTATCATGCCCTGCAGTTTTATAGATCCAATTTCTCAAAAAGTGACTTTTACCAGAAATAAAACTAGACAGATTTCTTCTATTGTGTGACCAGCTATCAAGCCTGCCCCTTGACTGGAGGCTTTTGTGACATCTCAACTGCGTTTCACTCGCTCAGGTTTCAAACCCAGCAAGACAGACAGTGAGTTGAGTTGGAACAGGTGGGTTTCTAGTAGAAAGGAATGCCAAATGACTCATCATCACCACATTGCAGGTTACATGTTTAGAGCATCAAAGAAATGGCCTCTTTGTCTCCCCCAGAGCTAGCCCATGGTGAACTTTATTACTGGTAAGTCGCACTCCTTGCTGGAGAAATTCAACCTGCAGCACAGTGGCTGGCTTGAAGCAGAAGAGAAAGAGGGGCAGGACTCCAAGCTTACCTTGATGCAGCCATTGCAGGCAGCTCCCTGTGAGAAAGAAATATTTGAGAAAGGGTAAATATTGGTGAGAGTTATTGTCAAACTAAAAGCCTATTGGTCGTTTTCTGTGATACTTACTGCCATCCAGTTATGAGGAGATCCTGGTCAGGGATGGGCAGGGACCTCCTCATTTCAAGGAGCGTGAGAGGTCCAGCCGACAGTTCTGAACCTGAAGTTCATGGTTGTCTTCATAAGACTGGTCAGTGCAGACCCTGGGAGAAAATGATTTTGCCACCTTGCTGTGCTCTGAGGACAGGAGGCTGGTCACTGTCGCCTTACAGTGACCGTAGGGGTAAGCGGGGCAGGCATCTCGCTGGGTACCAGCAGCCGTGGTAGCAGTGCTGCTCCCAGCCTTATGTCATGTATCACCCCACAGTGCTTCACAAAGTACTAGTAGCAACTTGGCTAGCATTTATGTATGTCACAGTTTGCAAACCTCCGGGGTTGCACGTTCCTTAAACATTATGGGTAAAATCCAGCTGTGGCCCAGAGCTAAACCATACAGTTGACAGGGGTACCTGTAAGGAGAGATTACCAGGAGAGAGCTCCAAAGTAAGAAGAGGCGTGATTAACTACTGTTGGTATTGCAGGCGTGTGCCAGGGTCTCACTGCAGTACACGTGAAAAGTGTGTACAAACCCAAAGCTTTCATTAACTTTATTTAATTCCCGAGGATTTAAATTATTTGTTTTAATTGTGATTTAAATCATCAAGGAGGTTAACTTGGTTTAAGTTAGCTGTTACTCTTGTTTGCGTTTGTCCTTTTTTTTCCCCTTTAGAAAGCTTTCCTTTTTTCTGTTGGTTTTTAAGCTGTAAAATACGTGCTAAATACATCCTTCAAAGTAAGCTGCATAAAGTTAATGTATTTGTCATTGATCAGAAGGATACATTATATCTTTGTGCATTTAATTAGCCAGCTTTTTAGTTTAATATAATTTAACTTATCTTCTTCATTTTTTACTTTTACATAAGGTTAGAATATGGTGAGTGCTGTACCTCCACTTCATTAGGTGAATACTATTTTTTCTTTTATATTTGTGTTAAACCCTATTTATATAGACCTCACAACATCTTTACAACTGCAGGAAAAAAATCACTTTAAAATAGTTCTCACTATAAATCTATCTTAAACTTGATGGATGTGCAGAAGGGAAAAATGTATTTACTTGAACAGATTTTTTTCATTTAAAACAAGTATATTAAAGAAGTGGTGTAATGGCATACCAACTGTTTCTGTTCATAATGTCCATCAAGGCCTTCAAAATGGTAGAGCTCAACCTTTTAAGTCTACTATATACATCATAATTGAAAAACAAAAACAAGCTCTTTACTTTTTTTTCACTTGCAATTAGTTTCTAATATTGATTGAAATATACATTGATTGGAACTAACGGAATACTTTGAAACAAAGAAAAAAATTTCTTTATTCCTGAAAAGAAAATTTCCACGGGTAAAAATTCCGCAAACTTTAGTTTATAGTTCTTTACCAGTGATTCCACAAAATTGGTGTTCTGACTTGTTTTTAAAACCTCAGAGTAAGACTAGCACTTCTTAAAATCATGTGGCATTGCAAAGCTAAAAAGATAGAGAAAAGACAAAGTCCAGTTGATAAAAGCATAAGTTTCTTTCTAAAGCCTGAAGTCTGCAGATCTGAAAGTTGAAGTCTCTGAAAATGGAGGTTTACTGAATTTATCAAAAGACAATAGAATTTGCATTAGTTCCTGTTATTGCAATCTTTCTTTAAATCAAAAGAAATTAAGAAGATAGGAAATAAATGAATTCAACTTTTCCCTCTCAGGAAAACATGCCAAGTATTACATTTTGTTTGAAATCTGAAAGCTAAAAGGTGTTCTCCCAGGTATATGCATTATCAGTATGGCAAAAGTTTGAACTGGAATTAAATTACCAACTCTTGCTGTTCCACAAGGTGAAAATAATCAAGCTAGCTCCACAAACTAGCTGGACTAGGTTAGCTGCAGTGAAATATATAAATATTTTTGAACACACAGGGATCAAGTAGATCTGTGCAGCATTGAGATGCTATTTTTGACAGATGGCTTATGATTACGGGATATTGGGAGAAGGAAGGAGGTCTGTTTATTTTTTGTTAGTTTTTCATGAGATCACAAGTTCTTCTGGAAGAAAGATAAAGGAGACAATTTTGGGGTCTGCAGTCTAGAGTAAGCTCATGCTTGCTTTTTATTTTGCCACTAGATCACACCTTTGTTTTAATCTCTCTCCTCACTGTTTATTTATGAATAGCCTGTGAACTTTTCCATACCCCAAATTAGATAATTATCATAAACCCTCCTCCAAATGCAAGTGTGTAGAGGACAGCAAACGGATTTCAGCTGCTGAAGCAAGCTGCCATGACCTCTGTGGATATTTTGCTGCAGGGAATTACAGCCTTTCAGATGATTTCACGAGGAAGGTTGAAGCCTGGCAACCCTTCATGCTTGGCATGTGCTTGAAAAATCTAGCTGGATACTTTTCTTTTGTTCCAAATCACAAACCAGGCAAGCATCATAAACAAGAATGAGTCAGTCTTTCTGCTCCCAAACTCCAAATGTGTTAATCTTTTCCTTACTCCGTCAGTTTTGATTTAATTCTGGAGGAAAAGGAAGGTAAGAAAGCAGCCTGGCTGAGGTTGACTGCACTCTGCCGCAAACCTAAAGAACCAAGGTCTAACCTGTCCTTCTGTTTTCCAGCACTTCAGGTCTTGTCCATGCAGGAAGCAAAGGCAGATCAGCCTTTGCTCTAGCGTTCAGAAATGGTTGTCCCACAAACCCTGGGTGCCTGGCAAGCTGCTCCATGGCATGCTTCTGCTGCGTTAGCGTGCTTTGACTACCGTTTGTCGAACTGAGGGAAGGCATCAGGAATAAAATCACTCTACAGGCAACCTAGGATAACTCCTTAGCCTACTTTTTTTTTTCCTTCCCTGTGGTTGTTAATCGTGTTATGCTTGAACGCAAAACTTGTTACAACCCCAGTTGGTCAGAAGAGTGTTTAAAAATTGTTCTAAATACAGTTCCCTGTCCTAGATTTCAGTGGGAATATTCATATAGTTAAAACTACGTGCCTGTTTAAGTGCTAGACTGCATTTATAGGCAAATTTTAGCCTTTAACCCCACCTTAATCTTTTGGGGTTTTTTTCCTTTTGTTTTGTGAAATTAGATAATTCTTATTTGTTGTGTAAAAAGCTTCCCTTACATATTAAAGGCTTACAGAGAAAGCCACAGCCATGCATGACAGATATGTTAAAAAACCCTAATAAAAAGAAACAGCAGTATAAAAACAGTATGGAAATATGTAAATCCTAGCTATTAAAAAAAAAAAAAAAATCTAAATATAGCAAAGGTACCTTACCTACATGTACGCACAGTTTGAGGCAATGTTTTCTTCTGAAAGAGAAATCTGAATGCAGACTATATGACATAATTTAAGTAAATATTGCCTGGAAAAATAACAACTGTCTGTTTTCAGCAGATCCACTTGAGAAACTAAGGGTAAAAAGAAAAAGGTTAGCAAAGCATCTCAGAAGTGCAGGTGTGACAGCATTAAAAAAAATCTGTGAAGAATTAAAGGAAGGGTTTGTAATGCCACCTTTTTTCTTGTATGTAGGGATGGCTTGAAGGAGGAGAGGAAGGTAAAGGCACGCATGTCTTCTGTGAAAGGCTTCTAATGCCCGGGATATGATTGATTAATCTGTGGCTTCAGCTTTGTGGGTGACAGAAGTCATAAGAACTGGAAGATAAGTCACTCTGCGTTCTAGGATGAGGGGGGGAAACCCCCAAATTCTTGACTTCCTACCATTAGCAACAGAAGAGATGCCTGACATAGTAAATCAATTTGGAAGGATTAAATAACAATTTGGTCTTTGCATTATGAAAAGTAAGATCCCATCTGGTATGAGTTTGCTTCTTGTTTACAAATGCCTTAGTTTGAATGAAGAATAGAAAAAAGAGTTATTGCTCATTCCCTCAAGCAAATGGGAAACCCAGCTGATGATGGTCCTCCACCATAGGCTGGTCAGCAGGATGTCATTTATAGATAGCTGTGGATGTCTCCTCAGATAGCTCCATGTATATACATGCACTTGGCCATCCCTAAGCATTTCTGGTGACATGAACTCCCTTCAACTATATCTCATTTTCTTTTGATGCATCCTGTCGCAGTAGCATGGTCTATCAGTGCATCACCAAATTATATTAGGACACATGACAACAGCCACCCAACTGGATGACCTCACTCTCGCCCTACTTTGATCTAGTTCAATCATTTCTGGTGACTCAGGTGTATAAAACAATTCCCAGGAGATGGCTGAAAAAAACTGCTGATCACATGGGTTGCATATGCATTTGGGAATACCAACTGCTGTGAACAACTGGGCAGCACAAGTTCAAGTTACACACAGGATTTAAGTCATACATCGGAAAATATATTTCCTAAGACCGTACCAACCCTAACTGCAAATTTAAAGGGTTGGTTTTTTCCATGCTGTCTTCCTGAGGGGACAAATTTGAAAACAACCCACAAACAAAACATTAAAGATAATAATGGGTCAATCTAACATCCTGCTTGTTGTAATCAAGGAGAAGGAAAGCTACACATGTACACATGATGAACAAACATAAATACTGTAATTATAGCAATGCTAACACAGATTCTCCTGCTCCACCTATGTACCTGTGATGTCAATTCATTTACACACATGTTTATACTCATATAAATGAGAGCAAAACTTATTCTATTAAGACAAAGGAGATAATGAATGAGTAGTATTAGTTTCACATTTGGGTCTCTATTATTTAAGCCACCTTCGGGAGTAGTTTAAGAGAAGAGGGTCTGATTCTTATTTACACTAATAACATAGCAACGTAAAATAAACTTAAACAAGGGTGTAAATTACATTTGATCTGCCCAGCCTGATACAAAAGGGACGGTAGTATAAATGAGAAACTGTCCCAGAAGCTCTCCCTCTGCAAATTGATTAATGTATCAATGTTAGCTGCAATCTAGTTATCCTCTAAACAAAAATGACCTAGTGTTTTAATAGAATGGAAGTTTCTTTTAAACTTCTTGACTTGAATACAAGGAAAAACAATACATCTCTATTTCCTCTTCTCTGTTTTTTCCCACTTATATCACTTGGTCTAATGAGAGGCATTGCCTTTCTCAACATGCCTTCCTTCTCCTCTGTCTCTTTACACCAGCATGGCAACAAGAACATTACTTCCATAAAAGTATGTGTTACATTTCAAAAATGCAGCAGGAGAGAAAATTTTAAAATTAATTTTTCCTTCCCCTCTCTCCCCATGCTCCTCAAGCTCTTTTGTATTGCCCCTTTTTCCTGCCCTGCTTATAGTGAGGTTTATTTCTGCTCCAGCAATGCATTTTAGAGGCGGGTGGGTCACAGTTGTGTGATGTTAAATCATGAACAAAACCAATCTCTCTCGCTTTCCCTCTCTCCCTGTTTCTTGTTGTCTGTCCTTTTTACTTAAACATAGCTTGTAGGTTAATGATTCATTCTTCTAAAAGGCTGCTGTGCCTACCAGATTATACTGTAAAATCTGTCATTCTGTTTATGTTTAAAATACAAGATTAAAGCAGTGGTCATGCTGAGGGAAATGGTTCTCTCACATAGCAAGAAAGGATCAATTCACGTCTGCTGAATCCAGGCTGTTTTAGCAGAGACTGCCGTTTTGGTGTGCTGCCAGACCCCAAAGAAATATACGTGAGCTTTGAAACTTGGTAGCCATTCTTGCACTGAGCACAGCAAGGACCTAAAATAGGGCTTATCACACACTAATGTACCTTTGAAAGTTACAGCAGCCTAGCTGTCTGTAAATTGCAGGGAAAGCACTTGAGAAATAAATTATTCAGTCCTAATGGGAAGTGAAAAGGTGAAAAATTTTATTACCAAGTAGCCTGTATGGTACCTTTAAAAGTATTTGGGGCTAGGAATTTGCAACTGGTACTGTGGAATCGATATCCAGGTCACATATAGCCAAATTATCGGTGGCACTAATTTTTTTTATAGTGTCATGCATTAGCAGAAAGGCAAATCAGAGCCAACGTTAGTATATTCTTTTTGTTAGTACAGTGTGACTGACTTACCAGATCAAATAGGTTGATCCATAAAAACTAGCTGGGTATGTAATGCCAGCCAGATATTAGATTTGAGACTTGTATACACTTGAAAATTTACAAAAATAGCTCATTTGAAATAATTGCTCTGGAACAGCTATTTGGGCAGAAAGCTGTAGGGATATTTCTCAACCATTTTAGATTAGTTATCTCAGTAAATTTCTAAGTATAGACAAGCCCTCGTGATGTGTCCTGCCAAATGAAGATTGTTCTATTCAATTAGCTCTCATTAAGGAAGGCAGAGAGGGGTAAAAGTAGATTCTCATTAAGTATAAATTTTCGTATTTATTAAGCAGAAGTGAGAATACACAAATTCAATTTCACATGTATTTTTTACTCATTGAGTGAAGCAGGCCTTCTAAAGAAGCCACGAGCCTACTCAACGTGTCTGAAAAAGGTTGTTTGGCGTTTGAGGGACCTGCGCTGATGGGGACACTGCTGTTCTAGGTGAGGGTTTGAATTATAGTTATGAATCATGATTATGAATTATTATTATGTCAAGGAAAGGTCATTGTGGAAACATCTTGTGTTTGAGTTTTCTTCTCCCCAAAATCTCTAGCTCGATTTTTAAGGAGGACAGGAAGTAGTTTTAAGTAAAAGGCAATACTTTTAGGGGCAGGGAGTGAAAACACCTTATGTCACATGTCAGCTTCTCCATAAAAGTCAGAGTTGCCCACAAAAAGCTGACATCTTTTCTAACTGCAGTGTTTCAAACAGTAGTGCACTTGAGCACTGAGGAAGCAGAGTTTGAGTAGGAAATCCAGACTTTCATCTGTGAGTAGAAAATGCCGCTATTTGGTACTCAGTGCAGTCCTCGGGAGTGCTGTGTCGAAGCTGCTCTCCATGCTTGCACTGCTGCCCATGACCTTCCCCTGTTCCAGAATACTGTGTCTTAGAGAAAAGACTTTGTAATTCTTTCTAAAACCCTGTGACTAAAGAAATTGCTACATGCATATGGATTAAAAGCTAGACTGTTTATTATACATATTTAGATCCTAATTGGACATAGATTACTACTATCCAGGCCAGACTAAACACTTTTAATTTACCAAACCAGCGCTGGCTATAAAGAGAGGGTGAAATAAATGTTAAATATATCCTATATCATCTTTCCCAAAATGGTTTCTATTTATCATCCAAGTACCTAATCAATGCAACTACATATAAAATCCACAGATTTTATAGTCCAGTAATAAGTACATGCAAATTATGTTGTCATGTAAGCATACTGGCTCAAAAAGATGTATAATACCTATCAGACTAGTTAGCCATTATCTTAATTATGAAAGGATTATCCTTGGAAAGGCAAGGCCATAATATAATAGGAGTTCTGAAATATGAACGATCTTTAGCTATGTTTACCATTAATTCAGACTGCACTTATATTCCCATTTCCCCTTTTCTACTGTTTATTTTTGTTAATGTTTATGTGTCCCTTTGTAAGCAGCAATATGGTACAGCATCGCATCAAATGCACTATGAAAGCTCCAAAGAGCCATCCTAAGTATATTAATCCTCCATAAAAATAAATAAGCTATATGAGAGAGAGCATTTCTATAAGGCTTGAGTGTTAGTACTGGCAGCTGGAGCATGAGGTGGTGAGAATGTGTGTGCCAACTTTGAGATTCATGCATTAAAAAGCTCTTCGTAGTATTTTTTTCTGAGACGGGTTTTGTTGGTGGATTTTTTTTTCCCCTCTTAGTAAAGGTTTTTCCGTAATAAAGACACTGTCTTTATCCCTCTTTCTGTGGAAGTGAAAAACGCCTTCTGAAGGGCGGGCAAAAGATAGGGGAGTCTGAAAGAGATCAGGTCACACAAGAAAGATGTTTCACAGTTGGGGCTTTGCAAATACAATATAGAAAAAACAACAAATATAAGAAGTAAAACCCCATCTCTTCCTAACATTACATTTGCTCTGATGTATTTTCTGAAAGCCGCCCAAGTATAACTATTTATTTTAACTAAAGTAATCAAGATTAATGTCAGCAGTTATGACACACGCTGTTTGCTAAAGAACACATAGAACAATTGCTCAAGGCAAGCTTCATTAAGAAATCAGATAAAATTAGTAAAACTGATTATATTTCAAAACTCAGCAGCGGCAGCAGCTCAAATTGCCATTCAGGAGTCTCCAATTAACACAATTGGTCTTGTTCACAATCAGCTTTGTAATCTCATTAGCCTATTATATTTTAATCATTGGGATAACTGCACAACAAAACTTATTTTATTTTTGCACTGACTGCTGATAGCACAAGTGAACGTGCAACATACTTTTTCTTTTTCTTTTTCTTTCTTTTCCTTTGAGTTTTCCTTTCCAGAGAACAATGCAGACTCCTTAGAGCATTATCCTGGTTACAGATTATTACCATACACTCCGTCAGTGCTAGGGAACGCTGACAGCAGGCATCTAATTTGGCATTAATTGGCAGGGGACTAATTGCATAACTGACATTGCTAGTGAAACTTAGAGAGTATAAGGTAGGGACGGTACAAAGTATCAGAAAAGAGAGGGAGGGGAGAAAGCAAACAAACGCCTGCAGACAGCTCTGTGGACACATGCATATAACTCGTTTGCCTCTTTGGTGTGCTGCCTTGTTTCATAAATGTGTTCCAGAGATATTGGCCGTTGTAAAAACACAAAGTCTTTCTGTCCTTTAGGTACTGGCAGTCTGCAAATACCTACAATACCAGTGTTTCATTGATATTGAGTATTGCCTGCTGCAATGAGATTATGTTCTATTGATGGGAACTGGGGTGTAACATAGCCATCTACAGAAAGCAATAGGTTGCCCTATTTTCAAGCTGAAAATGCTATGTATTTTATGAACTGCCTCTATCTTGCACACCAGGGATGTCTCTGTGGCTAAAGCCATAATAGGATTTTCCTAAATGATACAGAAATACAAATATTCTGACTGAGCACTTTTCTGGGCTCGTCTTATTTACCAGCAAGCTTTGATACAGTATTTTGCTTCCATCTTTTAAAGGACATTTTCAATTTCCCATTTCCCTTATGAGTGTTTCCTGTAAAGGTGTCAATAATCACTAATTGCGTTCTGCTTGGCCAGTCTGCAAATCAAAACAGCAGAGGCAGCAAGCCAATATGCATTCAAATCCCGTTACTTGGCTGCCTCATTCTCAACTGGAAAGATACGAGAAGGCAAATATTCATACAATTGTATGCGGGGAAATTCAGAGTTGCTCCTGTGATCTCCAAAGACACCTATGCGGCTGCTGTTAGTTCCCAGACTTTTATTTTAAGAGGGTTACTGCTGGGGGTATTTCAGTGTTGTTTCTTTTATCTTCAGTCCAGGAAATGGTGTGTCTTAGATCAGAGCAAATGTAAAAGGAAATAGCTCTGCAATAAGAGCAGAGGGTATGCAATAATTAAATTAGGAGCTTGCTTCCACAGGCAGGCCAGTGACAGAACATGGCTATTTTACTGTGTCGGTGGGCTAAGCAAGTGATGGGTGGGATTTAGCTGCGCTGAATGTCATACAGTGAAAGAAGTCATTGATCTGATTAATTTTACTCCTGTTTCATGACTTACATGTCAGCAGAGTGTTGATTTTCTTAAATTGATTGGTCATGCCAAACTGTTAGCTGCCTAATTTCTGCTTGTAATAGTCAGCCTGGAGTTTGGTTGAGAGCAGTTTGTTGTCAGCATTTGCTACTGCGGTTCAAACTGCTTTGACTTCACACTGTCACGAGGGCCATTTTCCTTCCCTGGTTTGAGGAACAAGCTTTCCAGGGTGGCTGTCCACCAACAGAGGTTCCAGAAACTCTTTCCACAAATGTTTTTCCAATTTCACTTAAAATCTTCAGTTTGGGCAAAAGTTTCCACCAGAGAAACTCATATACAGCGAAAACTCTTACAGGAGGGACCTCCAGAGGTGCCAAGAGAGCCGGCTCAAATCGACTGAAAACGCCGAGTGCCTGCATGCAGGACAACGCATTTCCAAGCCCATTTGGTTCTGTTCTGACGTGGAGGGGGAGCAGAGGTGGCATCCCTGATGTCTCTCCCCACCATGGCCCATTTCGAACCACACTTAGCTTGGTTACCAGGGGGCCACAGGTCTTGTATTTCTGGTGACTGCAGGACTGACCCTTCCTGATGATGCTGGAGGATTGCCGAGTCACAGGCTTTTTCTCTTGTGCCCATGGATCCAAACCCAGCAATTTGTCCCTCTTCCACAAAGCGTGTGAGCAGGTGCATAGTCAAGTGCAGGAAGATAAATTAGCATTGGAAGAGAGAATGGGAGGGTGGGAGATCTTTCCTTTCATTTGCTACCTAGCATATCTGACCATGTTTATAATAAGCAGACATTTAGAAAAGATGAAAAGATTACTCCATCACCTTTTTGGGGGCAATAGTTTGAATAGATGATGGATTTTGTTATCATTTTGCTGAAATAACTTCCACTTTTAGTTGCTTTTAGTTTAGTAATCAACTTACCAGCTTCTACCCTATTCTGCTAGTTTTCTATGAAAGACATAAAATACACTTGCACAAGCAAGTGATATGATGCTTTTTCTCAAATTGAATATTGTAAGGAGGGGAGCATTAACATACCAACTCAAGCTCTTGCTTACCACTCCTGTAAATCACAGACATGATACAGTAGTACAAGCAGCTAAAGGTGAGGCAAATGTGGCACAACTTTGTTGTTGTGAGATATTCAGTGATGATGTTTCTTTTGTTGTCATCCCAGGTTTAAGAGTTGTTGTTGGCTCCTTTCTTCTCACTGTGTTTTGCCTAGCTCTTTGAATGAAAGGAGGCTCAGAAGGGCACTGATCTCAAGACTGATGTGGCTAAACACATCTATGTACCCGCTGCCAGCCCCCCTCCCCATACCCCGGGTATTCTGCATTATGCACTTCATTGCACAAGTTGGCTGGTGAGGATTTGTACTTTCCTGTAAAGGTTTGCTGGGATGGGAGCTGAGGCCAGCTCATTCTTAGCATCAAGTGAAGCTGTGCTACGTAGATATTGCAGAGAGTCAGCCAAATCAAACTGATGCTGTTTAATGCTATAAGTCATGGTTTCTGACAGCTGCTGGCTTATTGGTGTATTTTGTTCACTGAGCATATTTTGCATGAGTTGCAAAGGTGATGCTATCAGTGGAAATACGTAGAATCATAGGCAGGCAGAAATGCACAGGCAGGCAGCAGAGCACCGGGACAGCAGAAAGGGTTGGGGGGGAAGGTTGTTGTGGTGTTTAAATGGAGTTGAATTCTGCTTCAGAATCTGTGATTGAGCATTTCTGACCTGTAAAGGAGAGCCTCTGCTGCTGTCACTCACGCTTACCATACCCTTATCTTTTCCTTTGCTCCTGAGGCTTAACCCTGTTGACTTCAGTGCACCTTGGAGCAAGCTGCTTGCTAGCAGCTGCAGTCAGAGTATGTGTGAATATGTTCCCTCACTGCATCTGCAGGGTATATTGGAAGGAAAGTCGATGAGGTTAAGCTGCCACCTTCTACAGCCACCCATGAGACAAGCAAGCTACTCCCAGGCAGTAGACTAAAGTATTCGAAGCCATAGTAGTGCCTCCGTACAAACACACACACCGGGTCAGCTGGCAGACAATGATATCATCTTGATGTGGAACACCACTATGATGTGATGTCACCGGTCACTGTGGGTTTAAGAGTTAAAGTGCATTCACAACTTAGATACTTTCTAAGAAAATACTTGTGGCAATTATGAAAAGCTAGTGTAGCTTTATAAATACTCTTAAAAACAATCATTTATGACACTATAGGAGGAAGTGGCTTTTTCCTTCATAACCTATTTATTAATTTATTTCTTTGCCCCGTATCAAGGTGGTTCACATTTTCTTTATATCGGGTTCTTTGCAGAACCAGCCAGCCATTTTAAGCCTGGGAACACGGTTAGTACATTGCATATGGCCAAGCTGGCTTTTACAAGGCTGCCCACACCTCGGTAGAATTATCAGGTATCGGCTTCTCCCTTCAGACCGAGGCTGGTGAGGTATGGTGCACCCTGCAGGCACAAACAGCCACGCGTGCCTTCTACCGTGCATGCCTGGTTCTCCCACCGCTGTTGAGCCGCGTGTGCTGTTCTTTGTTTCTGCCATTTTCCAGCCTCTTCCTACCAGTCTGGGTACACAATGACTCCCGAAGACCATAAGCAAAGCAAATTAAAATGATGTGCCTTGGATTTTGCACCAGTGAGCCTCAGTTCAGCTTCAGAAGTTCATTGTTAGTCTTTCGGTATGGTATCGGCTCCCTCAGCAGCTCAGACAGCAGCAGCAGATGGGCCTAAGAGTTATGTTTCTGAGTGTGCCTGCCCCTCCTTGTTCTGCCTGTCTGTCTGTGTGCTCACATTTTGTGTTGTAAAATCACACAGCATGTATCCCAATGCCACCCCCAGCAGCAACAACAGAAAAACCCTGGGACTAGCTGAAAATGTATCTGTGGGACTGAAAGATACCTCAGGATCCCAGGATCCTGCTTTCTGCAATCCCAGGTTGCATTCCCTAGTTAAGCACCATCAATATCAATACTTAATGGTATTCTCTAAGCTCAGGCAGTGAAGAAAATAGGGTTGTTATCTATCAAAGCACATTTTAGTTTTTGACAAGTAAAAAGCAGCATGGGGAATGCAGTAAGTCTGAAATGAAAGCCTAAAAGAAAACTCATATAACATCTGGTGTCATTTATCCCCTGTTGGCCTTTCATAGTGTGATATGATGAGCTTGTTCTGATTTAAGATCAGATGATTTGGTTTGAAAGAGGGGAGTGGGGGATGCAGCCAGTCTGGCAGCAAATTGGGATACAAAATCTGCTCAAATAATTGGAAACACGACAGATTTTCCTTAACTGATGCCAGTGGCATCTTAGTTTATCCATCTCTCTCAGCTGAATTTGTTAAGTGCATTATCTTATTGGTTTTAAAGTTTTCATCTCACTTATTTGCAGGGGAAAATGTGAGCAAATCAGTCATGATGGATTGCCTAATTTTCTGGGCTGAATAAACCGGTTTTATAAGACTGTTGATTCCTGGGTTATTAGTTAATAGAAACATTTATCAATTTCTTTATAGAGAAGGGGAAAAAAACTTTAACCAATGATTGCATTTTAAAACTTTCATTAATGTTTCCACATAATGCTTAGTGTTGGACATGAATATGGTAATCACAGATTTAGGGTTGGCTTGAAGCAGATTTTTTTTTGTCCTTCCTCCCTTCTCTTTTTTCCTTAGAAATTTTTAAAAAGTCAAAGCAAAAGGATGTCATTAGATTGGTAATTATAGTGAGTATTCTTTGATCAAGAAAAGGGGCAGAGGAAGAGAAAGATCATTTCCTAGCTAGCAAACGTGATGCCTGTTTCTATTACCAATTTTCTTTACACAAACGAGGCCTGATTCTGTGAGCTTGAACCCTAATGACTTAGCAGTCTCTGTCTTCTTCTCGGTATACTCAAGTGCCAGCCAGATGTTAACTCTGACTTCTGTGTGACTTAAGCACATCGTTAAAGTTACCTACTGTTCCATGAATCCCTTGAAGTTCTTTCGTCCTAAATAAATACACAGCTTTTTGCGTGGTTCACAATGGAGCCTCTGAAAATGTTGGTTTGTTGGTAGAGATCCAAGTGATATAACCTATGAAGTGATCTTATTGAAAAAAAAAAAGAAGTTTCACTTCTTAAAGAGAAGTTTCAGTTTTACAAAGTGTCAGGTCTGAGTCTCACCAAAATTAATTTTTAAATGCAATATCTCCAAGCAGATGAAGACTCGGTGTAAATAGAGGGGTGATGTAGCCAGTTGACCGCATTAGATGTGGCACTACACGCTGCCCCAGCTGATGCACACAGGGAAGAAAAAAGGTCCTCTTGCCCTCATCCAGGATGTAGCTTGCCCTCACCCAGGGTGTAGCTGTGCCTGTTACCTACACATTATAAAGCCCTTCGCATAAAGGGCCTTAATATAACTAAGAATCTTTGCACATTGATCAAACCGAAGTATCATTTAAAAAGACATCAAGTTCAGAGCAAGAATACATCATGTGTGGACTGGTGAATAATGAACTCATGTTCTAAATGAGATGCAGTATGTCCATTAAATTTTTTTAACACCTCTATTTCCATCTCCATCTCCTTTTTAACATTTGATACCTGTGTTGAGCCTTGGTTCCAGAAGTGCAAAAGACATTTCCTTCAGAATAAGAATGGAGTTAAAAAACTTTTATGCAAGTAGACTTTGCTGTGAAATGTTATCTTTTGTTAGTTCAAAGGTTTCTGAAGATATAAATTCTTCACAACTGCCCTGAGGTACTGAGAATGTAAATTGAATACTTTACAATTTGTAGACTGTTCCTGCAGTAATGTGTATCTCCTCTGTGAGTGAGTGTTTAGGGATTTTTCAATTACTGTAGTCTGAAAACTCTCTGAGATTCTTTAGGGCAGAAAAAGGCTTCCTTCTCAAAGTTGAGTCACTGATGTTCAAATTAGCTGCCAAAAGCATTCTAATGATCTGTGTTCCAGATTTTGCTAAACAGGGAAAAAAATTGGCCCATTTCACCAGGGGAAAGAAAAAAAAAACCACAAGCCTTTTCTCCCCCACTGTAAGTATTCAAGGGTTAGGTGTTTTGCCAGGGTCAAGAGTGAAATGAATTGTTGACAATAAGTACACCTTGTTCGATAGGTCAAGGTCATTATTAAGGGATTCAAATGAACTTCTTTACGTTTCCAGGGCTGTAGCATATGTGTGGCCTCCAGGCTCACAGTGTTGTTTAATAGCTTTTGCAAAACCGTAAGTTAAATGATAAATTGGTTGAATATGTCTTTAAACTCAGTACATTTCAAAATCGTATACAGTACTCTCACATTTTTATATACTGTGACCAAATGCATTTTACAGAGCATAGTGCAAATGGTCAGAAATACCTGCCTTGTGCCAGCTGATTATGATTTAGCAGTGTTTACTGTAGACTACTCTTGCTACAGTTTATTGCTGCTAAGGTCAATAACTAATACAATTTAACAGCTATTGCATTTCTAATAAGTAAAAGATCCTAGTGTATTTCTAAACGTAACGTGCGCCGAAAATAGTGCAGTTAAAAACACCCAGATACTGGGGGTGATGGAACTCCATAATATTGAGTAACTCCTTAGGACATCAGGAAGACCTTCTGTGACAGCCAGCGCAAGTGACCATCTCGAGCCATCTGATTGTCCAGGGTTGAGCTGCTCCCTGGCTTGAGAGCGGGTGGGTGGACTACTGCACCAGGCTGGCTCATCTGCGGGATCTTTCCTAAACCTGTGCATTGGTCATCTGTCTTCAGATGCAGCACTGATGTAATTAGTCCCCAGAAAAGTTGATGTGATTTGCTTGCCAGGAGTTGGGTTGCTTTGCTTATGCGGTTTCTGCACTGCAATTGGTCATTTGGAGCCACTTCTGACTCAAAAAGTGGGGAATGTTCTCCGTAATTAAAAGGCAGTAGATTAAAGTGTGATGAGAGGAAGTATTTCTTGCTTGGTGCGAGAGGTCACCGGTGGAATTCATTGCCATGAGGTGACATGTTCTGAGAGCTGGAAAGTTAGAAATGAGAGAGAAACTCGGTGGTATTGGAAAACTGTTCCATTCTGGTAGCCTGGGTATGTTCAGCCTTCGTCTGCTACCCTGACTTTGGTCGAAACATTTTGCAATTATTTTGAGTCTCCTTTTGAGTTTTTTTCCTGCCCTTGAGCCAGTTGCTCTCTGGCTAGCATTCTCCATTACCAAGCCTTGTTCTCATTCAGATCCTTATTACAATCCTTGTAGTCTTTGGAAGAGGAGATCTACCAAAGATTCACCGTTTCCTATTCCATTACTCCCTATCCTCCAGTGTTAGTTTGCTTCACCACTTGCTTTACCATTTACCTTTGTGTGACTGTCTAGTTGTCCCAGAGATGTTGTAGCCATCTAAGTTATGCAAAATGTGTATGCTTTTAAAAAAAAAAGTACACAGCCTCCCCTTTCAGTCAGTTTGTGAAATGGTGTTATTGTAAATGAGACCCACATCTTTACAGTGGGTAAATTCAGTTCGAACTTACTGGTGAACTGCTCTTCCCCACCTCCAGCTCTTCCAACAGCCCCTTTCTGCACCCCCAGTGGGCTGGCGTGTTTTTGGCCATGCCGAACGTGACACCTACCCTTCTCTGCAGATCTGCCAAGGGTCAAAAGTCCTGCAGTGTGCTCTTCGTAGACCATATGCACGATGCCTGGCTTTCAAGTGTGTGATCCAGCAGGGAGGAGATTTGTCTGCATAGGAATTTTTCATGTGATACAATGAATGCATAAAGAGGATTTTAATGCAAGGAAGTATCAGAAACATAACTTTGACCGTCATGTCAGGGCTTAGGCATACCAGAAGCCTTTCCGTGACTTTGAAGAAAAAAAGTCACAACTGATGAGCCTTCCTTAGCTGATCACTTCTTAAACAAACTCCTGCAATAATTCTCCATCGATAATGTGGCTTTAAAACAGGGAAATAAGGACACTGACAATTAGGTTATACGCCACAGTTAAATCCCATGAGGAAACAGAGAGTCAAGAGCAACAGCGGGCACGAGAGTATTTTCCACACGGGATTCTCTGCAACCCAACTTTTTAACCCTGGGTCTTTGACTTTTGTCTAACACTATTTAGTTGCACAAATTATCCAGGATAAACTGAGTAACTGGGCCAGATTATGCAGTTTGATGTGTTTATTTCTGGCTGAGCAATTTCTGGGTTCTGTTAACGTTCCCCGGTAGGATTACGGAAGCGCCGACTTTCCCCCTCTCCTGAACGTGTCGGTGTTTTTCCCTGCTGGTCCCTCACCGGCGAGGATGACATAAGCCGCTGTCGGGCCTGTTCCCTGGCAACCGTCCCATTTCTTGGCTCTTTCAGCTCCAGCTGAAAGGCAGTCCGAGTCACCCTGCACATTTCCAGTGTATCAAACAGACATAGGCTCAAGTTAATCTTGTTAGCACAATGAGGCAGTTTTCAAACATTGCAGCAAATCAAATCATCCCCGAGGACCGGGAGGGAGGGAGGAGAGGGCGGAGGGAGGGTGGGAGAGAAGGAGGCGAAGGCTAACCATCAAAGGTGGAATTAGCACGGAGGGAACCCGGCTGCTACCTGGCTGCCGTCAGCAAGCTCCTTCGGCGAGGCACTGTCGGGTCCTGCTCTTCCCAGTGCCACCTCCCTCCCCGCCGGTCCCCGCATCTGCGCCATGCTAGAGCGAAGGCAGCAATGGGCAGCGACAGCGAGGGATCTCATCTATCTGCGAGGAAAGAAGCAGCTTTGATGGTTCCCCAGTGGATGTAATTGTGCTCATTACTGCCCATTTACATTTCATCACTCGATTATCGCAAATGCCTCATTACTGTTGATAAGGGTTTGCTGTTGAACTACTTGCTAACTATTCATTCCTGAGCTTTGCTGTCATCAGGCGGACCCGTGCAAGACAGGAGGGGACTGGAGAGGGGGGAGCATGGAGAAGGCATGGTGGGGGGGAGGAGAGACAGGAGGTGAGAAAGGTCTTCTATCAGATTTGATTAAAGGCTGTGATTTAAATCGATATTTAATAAAGTGGCTGGGGGCACATAAAACGGAATTCCCCATGCAGGCAGAATCATGAATCCGAGGGCCTTGCCGCCTGCTACATAACTCAATTGGGTTTTGTGCACTGGTCTGGCACCTGTGTCCCTGAGCACAGCGCCTCCGAGGTAATGGGTTTATGAGCCGATGAACAGAGCTGATAGGTTCTAAATGGATTAACTAGGTGTCTGCAGCCTAGTGATGAATACATCAGGAAAAAAAAAAAAAAGGAGAGAGAGAAAGGAAAAAGGAAAAAAAAGATTGTCTGCATAAGCAGAGGCTGATAGAATGTGTTGACAGACACTGTGGCTGTCACGAGCCCCACAGGGTGAAACACTGCTCAGCTCCTGTCAGTCAAGTGATCTCCGAATAACGGGTGAAGATCTCGGGCAGCGAGGCTTCACAAGCCTGCAGGTGCCAGGTAGCATCACCCTGCTGCTGCAAAAGGCTAAAGTGGGGCATGACTCATCTCACAGCTATGGCCGGCTTGTGAGTTCCTCAAAGGTGCTGCAAACGCCTCTTCCGCTTGCGGGCCTGCCTTCCGCGGTGTCTTAAGTGCATGCTCAAGCCAACCTGCACGTGTATTTATATCGCTGGAAATAGGTTATTGTTGCTATTATTGTGGTCTCGCAGCGGTTCCTCAAGCAGGGTTGGATTTCTGCAGTGCTGAGCCCTGCACACAGACATCCGCTGTAGGGCAGTTCCTGCCCTTAAGTGCTTTTTGAGTGAATAAACCACAAAAGTGACGGAAGAAGTATTATCGTCCTCCCAGTTGGGGGATAGGAACCGACAGATTAAATAATTTGCCCAAGATTCCATAGGAGAGCTGGAAATTGAACCCGAATCTCTTAAACTCAAGTCTAATGCCCTAACTATGAAGTCACCCTTCCTTCCTGTGGAAGGGGCCATGGAGTCTCATAGTCCATGACTGATGTACGGAATATGTGGTAAGTGCAAAATGAAATCAGATAGACTTTAATGCTGACCTCCGTTTACTGCTATTAAGCTACCAACAGTACAGTAGTAGGCTGGAGAATTTAGTGGAGTTTTATGTCTTTGCTACCACGTTTCATATCGGCTAACAAGATACATGTTTTGTAAGTGCCACAATCTGCCACAGCGCTGCAGAAAAAAAATACAAGTCGCGTTAGTACATGCAGACATTACAGAGAGAAATGAGCCGATGTCTGTATCTACTGTCACAGTTACACAGGAGTTAACCAGACTGGATTGAAGTAGGCAGCTATTCTTTAGAATATGTTGCCTTTTCACCAAAAATTGAAAACTGAACATTTTTATTTGAAAAATACTTCCAGTCCTCATGGGAGTTATATTTTGGATCTTTATCCCACCATTGTTCTTGCTGTGTGATTCTCCCTAAACAGATTACATTGCATATAGTTTTCACCTCTTGCTGAGCTGCTGCAATGAATTATGGAATCCATTGGTTTCCCGTGGGAAATGAAGTCTAAAATATCAGTACCCCAGATATTTCCAAATTGAAATCTCTAGTTTAAAAAAAAAAAGCAAAAAAGGAACCTTTTGCAAGAAATAGCAGATTTTCATTTTTTTTTAATTGAAAAATTGAGTAATTTTTAGCCTTAAATATGTGCAACATAGAACAGGGTAGGCACACCAGATAGCTTTTTACTATGTTGTTGCACATAAACCACAATTTAAAACCATTGTCTGATCATGATTTCAAAAGTCTGCCCAGTCAGGATGCCTCCAGGAGAGCAGATTCTCTGAGGATGCTGAACACCACCTCTTTATTTGAGGTATTGCTGTGCACCCACGTTTACTCGTTGCTTTTGAAATTCTTGTCACAATTTTTACTAAGTCTATTTCTGAAAGAAAAAAAAAAATCACTGGTATGAGTTACTTTTTTTTCTGCAAAACAACATCTACAACAAAATTGTATGCAATTATAGTGGCTGGAATCATTCAGTATTATTCAGACCATCTGGGTAAACTATATAATGCCATCCTGGTTGTAGCAAACTGCATTCAAAATTATTAGGAGAAGAAGCAGGTTTTTCTGTAAGGATGCACTTTGGAAAAGGAAAAGAAAGTTATGGACATGAAGGCAAAAATATCCACCAGTGGATGATCAGAAATCGGTGCAAGATAATGCAAACAATCCTTCTCTCCAATCATAATACTTGTCTGACACACTGAATTTGTGAGGAATTACCTTCTCATTTCAAGTTCACTTTGTGTAATTCAGTCAGTAGATCTTAGCCACACAGGCACCTGAAGACCATGGACACAAATGTTCCTTCTGAGTTCTGAAGTCTCTAAGTGATGTCTATGATTATTAATGACCCAATAGATGCCATGATTATACTTAATCTCATAGAAGTCTACACGACATGGACAGCACATTAGTAACAACTAAAACACATCTCATTATGTCTGTATCTGTGAAGAGTTTCTTCCTGTTGGTTAGTTCATTGTTATGAAAACAGATTAAATTATAGAGTTTCCAGTTACTGCTTTGGCATTTTCCCCCTGAAAGCTGAGAGAAAAAAAAGATTAACTATCCACTGGAAACAAAAGTTTGACCCATCAAAATGAAAAACTACTTCAATTTGGAAATACCAGTGTGACAAACATGCAATGCACCATGGTGGACTCACCATGGAGGGATGTGGTATGTCATGGCACATAGTCTGGCTTGGGAGCAAAGTCAGCAGGCAAACATGAAAGCCTGAGGTTAACAGGCTTTTACCGTTTACGGTTCTCATCAGGGAAAAAGGTGATTCTGAAAGAGCGACTGCAGCTGGCCACAAGGCCACCTTTTATTTAGACTTTTCTGAGTGAAAATGTCATGAAAATTGATAATTTTTTAATGGAAATTTTCAGTTCTGGTCAAATTCTGTTTTGCTCAAAATTCTACTTTCCTATTTGATGTTATCCTCCTTCTTACTAATGAAGATTCCTGTTTAATAATTATTCTCTTGAGATGTGATTTAATTTTGTAGATAGGTCACTTGTACCAGCCTTAAAAATATTAAAAATATGACTGTTGCCAACACTCCTGACATTAGTTCCTCAGTGTGAACTCCAGTGCAGATAGAGTTGGAAAGAAGTACATACTGAAGTCAGCGTACTCAGCACGGGAAGAAAGCAAATGTAGCTGCTTCTACTTGGCTAATCAGGAGATACCAAAGTAAAAACTTATACAGAAACAAAACATGTATCTTTTTATTTCCTGGTGCAATGTGGAAAATGTACAAAAATGCATCTTAATATTTTCATATCAGAATGATTCATTTAATTAAAAATATGAAATGAAATATTCCAGCCCTTCCCACCCCCACCCCCTTCCCTCCAGAATAAAAAGACTGTTATGGAGGAAGAGTAGTTGCCTCCTGGCATCAAAATGCGGGCTCTGTGCACCCATCTGTTCAATGGAAATGATAGACCCTTGAGTCGCACTAAATGGTGACTCAGAATTAGAGTGAGATGACCTTGAGAAGCTCTCTGACAAGCCAACTCTGATGCTTTTGTCATGGTTTGTGATCCCTGATTGCACTTCGCCTTGCCTCCTGAAGGGCCTAATATTTGTCCTCTGGAAAACGCAGATGCAGTCAGAAATAATGGCTTTGGGCTCACTGGGAGGTAACATGCCATAGGGTGCCCTTTGATTCTCCTTACTAAAGGTTCCCCTCCTTCTGGTTGCTACCCTCTGTGGAGAGGGAAGAGTACTTGGTCACCCTATGACCATGATCTGTCCAGCTAAGGCCTACAAAGTTTTCTCAGATGCCTTGCTAATCCATTCCTGCAAGGAGCATTAAATCATGTCCCTTCTAGTCTCACCCCATGAACGACTGGGGGTACGTGTATATATCTGTGTTTGCTGAGGAGCAGTGCATAAGCAATTTCTTCTGTAGAGAAATTTTGCAGCACTGAGGTATGCAAAACTGCCTCTAAAATGGTTTAGGGTGCTGAGCACTCACAACTCTTACTGCAGGAAGAGTAGTACAGGTGTTCAGCTCCTCTGGTTCTTGGCCACAGGGTCAAATCACAGGAAGGATTTACTCATACCTCAGCTGAGAAACATTTTGCAGATGCAGCTCAATGAAGGCATCTGGACCAAGGAAGATAATTAAACCAGGACAGAAACAAAGACAAACTCCTTTCATAACCTAAAGAAGATTTGACCAATTGAGTCCCTTTGTTTGCATCAGCTAAACATTCGTGCACGGAAATCCAACGGTTAGAATAAATATTTGGTGCCTACTTGGTAATATTCATGAAATGCATTTACTTGTTTAGATTTTTCCAAATCTGCATACCTAAACTTTAAGCATATGTGCAATCAGCTTCAAATTTTCCAAACAAAAATAGATCAAGAAAGGGGGGAAAAATAGCATCTGCTCCTCAGCTAATCAAACCACCCAGGGAGATTGTCCGTAAACACTCCAACGACCAGGTCCTCGTGCTGCTCCTTATTCCTTACATGTCACATTGCGTAATGGCTGTTAACTGAAAGCAGATCATCGGAGATCGCTAAAAAGTGGTTTTCAACCCCAGTACAGCAATTCCAGGTTTTGCTGCAGAGTGTCACACAGCTTAGTCTTCCAATTAAGAGGACTTGGACGGCAGCTGAAGTCCATGTGAATGAATTTAGCCCCTTGGAAACTGCCGAAGTCGTGGCCAGTTGCTGGAGGTGAGGTGAGAACGGTGCTCATGTACACCAGCTGAGCACCTGGCTCAGAAGTACTGGTCCTCTCCCCTCCCCCAACACCCCACCGTGTCTGCACAGGGGCAAGCACCTTACAGTCTCTCTGTTCAACTGCCTCTAGATTTCTGAGATAGTCATGAGAGATGGGGTGTGGGGTGCGGGTGTCCGGGGGCTGCAG
>NW_009189813.1:0-337 GCF_000690835.1 Fulmarus glacialis
CAAATCTGCAGGGGGAACCCCAAATTTGGGGGGGTGTCAAATCCTGGGGGACCCCAAATACAGGGGAGACCCCAAATCAGGGGGGGGCTCCCCAAATTGGGGGGGGTGTCAAATCTGGAGGGGGACCCCAAATCCCAGGGGGGGAAGGATCCCATTTCGGGGGACAGAGACCCCAAAATTGGGGGGACCCCCATTTTGGAGGCAGAAAGAGCCCCATCCCAGGGGAAAAGACCCCCCCAAATTGGGGGGAGACCCATTTTGGGTGCAAAAGCCCCCCCCAATTCCAGGGGAGAAGACCCCCTAATTTGGGGGGGGACAGCCACTTTGAGGGCAGAAA
>NW_009189813.1:657-952 GCF_000690835.1 Fulmarus glacialis
CCTTTTGGGGGGCAGAAAGACCTTCAAAATTGGGGGGGCAGCCATTTTGGGGGCAGAACCCCCCAAATTCCAGGGATAAAGACCCCCTAATTTGGGGGGGACACCCCTTTTGGGGGCAAAAAGTCCCCCACCCTGCAGGAAAAGACCCCCCAAATTAGGGGTACACCCCTTTTGGGGACAGAAAGCCCCCCATCCCGAGGGAATTGACCCCCCCAAATTTGGGGTACACCCATTTTGGGGCCAGAAAGCCCCCAATCCCAAGGGAAAAGACCCCCTAACTTGGGGGGGCACCCAT
>NW_009189814.1:0-4311 GCF_000690835.1 Fulmarus glacialis
GCAGCCAGGAGGAGCTTTTCGTTAGGTGCCGCTCCGTAGGGGCGCAGGAGGGCGAAGAAAGTCCAGTCTGAAAGTGTCCAGAGCCGATCCCAGCGTAGCCGCCCCTGCCTGCAGCTGAGGTCTGCGGGCGCAACGTGAGGACGCGCAGGGATGGAGCTCCTGGCTCCGTGAGTTTGTTGTTTGCTGAGCAGCTCCCAGCGGGGAGGAGAAGCCGTCAGATAAGGCCCCAGACCGAGCAGGGTGACGCGCCGGGTACTGCGGGTTCCCTCCCTCGCACGAGTTTTTGTCGCGCTTTGGAAGATGTTGTGCCTTCTAGGCTGCGGAAGGAGGTGGTCGGACGTGCCTCCATCCTGACTTTGCTGACGTGGAGTGTGGTCTCGAGGCTGATGCCAGCCAGGAACTATATTCACATGGTGAAGAATGGCCAAGTCCCAGCATCAGGACCACAGTCCCTACTCTGGCTAGCCAGGATGTGCCCCGTCTGGTGTACGTGAGCCTGATGGTGTTGGGCTTCACGTGAAAATGGATGGCAGCTAGAATTGGCCGGGGAGCTCTCTGCCAAGCACTGGGGTGCCTTAGGGAGCCTGTGGGGTCTTGGGAGCCAGGGCTGAGGTCCCCCACGTACTCCTGATGCCTCCAAGGCCTTTGTTGGGAAGGTCAAAGTGAGGTGTGTGGCTGGGGCACTTACAGGTCAGCTGGCTCTTCGGAGAGGTGCAAGAGGACCAAGTGTCTCCTGCCCTTGCAAAGACACCCTGTGGCATTTTCAGCAGCTTCTCTCCTAAAGCGACGTGCTCCTGACTCTTCTTTATTTTTATATATATATGTTTTTCAGCGGACCTTTATCTCAGCTCTTCTGCCGGGACAAAGCACCAAAATGCAGCCTGTGCCCCTGCACAGCCTTTCGGAGTTGGAAAGAGCCAGTCTGCAAGAGATTGCTCTCTACCAGCTGCAGGAGAAGCTGCTTGTTGGAGATCTCAGCCTGGCCAAAGGTAGAGGAATGGAGAGGACGGCTCCTGCTGAGGGAGGGCTGAGGTCTGAGCCATCGTTGCTACTCATCCCCACGCCTGCACTTCATAACACGGGATGATGGTTATGGAAAGATGTTTGTGACACATTTTGGTCCATTTTATTTTTTGTTCCCTGCTTTGGTCTGAGCCTCGAAGGCTTAATCAGCCTTTTGAGGAGGGTTTGTGTGTCCATAGGAGTGTGAGAATATGACCTTGCCTGTTGTCTGCCTCTGATCCCCCTAATCCAAACCAGATGCAATCCCTAATCCCCCTCTAATCCAAACCAGATGCAATATGACTTGGCAAGGTCTTCCACCGGGACTATCTTAATGCCGTTGGGATGGGACAAGCTTTGCTTCTTGGATTAATGGCCAGCACAAAGTCCTGATGCTGGGATGAGGCTTATGCAAGGCTAGAAGATGAGCTACTGAAATTAATGGGCAGATAAATATAGAAGCTCCACAGGGACTGAGCTCCTCTGTCCTGGCCAACATAGACATACAGGCATTGTCTGGGTTCCCGTAGCTGCCTGCGTCCCCCAACATCTACACATCTGTCCAAGCAAGCACAGTGAGTTGGGGATCAGCTGACTCCTTCCCAGATGTACTCGTTACTCAAGAGTGGACAGACCACCTTGAAATGCCTCCTCTGCCCTGGGCCGTATTTTGGCATCCCAGCAGGGCAGGAGATGTCTACAGCTCACCAACCCTCGGGTTGCGTGGTACCAGCAATCGGGTGCTAGGGGAGCTCGGGGGGCCCCAGCCCCACCACCCGCTCACAGCAGGGCTGTCGCCAGCACCAGCCCGGGGCAGCTGGGGCTGGGACCTCCCAAGGATGGAGCCCTCCATCTCTGGGGACCTGTCCCAGGGAAGGAGCATTTCCTAATGCCCGACCTCATACTGGACAGCAAGTACTTACTCAGGGCGACATCCAAGTTTGGTTTCCCGTCTTAATTAATATTTGGAAGATTTCATGCAATGAAATGGCTTCAAGAAGAGTAAAAGGGAGAAAGCTCCCCTCTCATTCCCAGAACTCCCAGTTGCCCTAAGGCTGCAGCACCAGCCACCACAGACTGCCTTTACGTCCCTGGGAGACTCTGACCACAAACATCCCGGTTCCTTTTCTTTTTTTTTCTTTTGAGCTGTTGTGATCCCATTTTCAGTGGTAGCCTGCAGCAGTAGCTTCTCTGGGGAACACTGCAGTGCAAAAGAAAAGTAAAGTATTTCTTTCCTTGCTGTTAAGTGCTGCATTTTGTCCGATGGGCTCCTCTCTTCCTGCGGGATAAGTGCAGGGGACTGCAAAGTCCTGATCTCATCCTGGTGTGTATTTTGGACATCACTCCCATGCTCACCTGGTTTGTGAAGGAAGCAGTTGCTGTCGGGGATTCCCTCCTTCCTTTCGTCCATCTTCGTATCCTTTAGATTTCTACCTGCTAATTGCTCTTTTTGCAGTGAGTTGGCTGGGAGTCAATGTAAGATGCTGAGGATTAGCTATGAAACTATTGCACTTGCAACATCATTTTCCTATCCCAGCATTTTAAAGGGAAGTTCATAATGTTTGGAAATGCCTGAATTTGGGCTGCACGGTCTCCATTTGGGTCCATCCACTTGTCTGTACTTGCTCCCCAATATCTACCCACGTGAAATTCCTGCCTTTAATAAACAGCCATTGCACAGTTATTATTTTCTTCAAAAAAAAAGATGTTCAGCACCTCTTTTAATCCTCGTATCTCCAGATACCTAGACGGTGAGGATCACGGGGTGTGCATCCCCTTGTGAACCATCCTTTGGGGCAACCTTCAGCTCTGATACCCTCTGGGCTGCTCTTTTCCTTCCGAGAGTCCTTACCTCATTCAATCCCAACAAACTTCTGCAGCATCTCAGTCCTTACAGCAAACAGCCTCCTTCAGGATGACCCGCCTGAGCAAACACATCGTGGGCACTACATCTCATTTTGGCCAAGTCTGCAGGAAGAAGTCTGTGGTTCAAGCAGGAGATGACCGAGAAAGATGAAATCTTTGAGGGATGCAGAGCATCAAGCTTGCTGTAATGCATCCCAGTGAACAGAAGTTGTCCTCATCTCCTAGGTTTGTAGTGGATCACATGCGTTACTCTGTCATGGAGATAGCGGCTCAGGCTTTCTGGGCAGAGGGATCCTGATGGTTTCTTTGCCATCTGCTGCCTCATGGTTTGTTTCCCTTAGGAACATCTGCACAGCTTCAGGAGTGGAGAGTGATGCTGATGCTCAGCCTCAGCACCTTGTGTCACCCCTCCTAACTCTATGCTGAAACAGTGGCGTCTTGCTGGCCTTGTGTTTCCTTAGCTGGGTGTTTTTTGTCTCCAGGTTGTTCTTCATCTTCCTGCTATCTGGGCATTTGCATGAAACAACACATACGGTGCTGCAGAATGATTCATGTAGGCTTCTCTTTTATGCACATGTTGCTCATACCAACTTTAATAGCTTTCTTCTAAATCTTACAAAATAACCCAAACAATTATATAAGCTGTTTCTAGGAAGAGAATTCCTCAGGAATAAGGAGCACAAGCCAGAATAGGGTGATGTGTCCTGGAAGAATTTAGGGTGGGCAGTGAATGGGTTTTCAGTTCATCCATGTCCCTGGATGTGCAACGGGGCTTGCCTCTCTAGGACCGGTGCAGGATTTCTGGTGGTATGTGTTTTGTCTAACTTTATTTGTCTATGCTCCGTAAAACATTCACAAAAGCTTTTCTGGGGCTGTATTCCTGTTTCCAGTGTCGAGACCAGACCTCTGAGGATGAATTAGTGTAGCTTTCTGAGTCATTAAGTAGTTGCTAGGACATCATCATTAATACAGAGTCATGTATAACACAGACACAGAATTTACAGGTGGCCGGCACAGTTTTAAGCTACAGCCTTTGGATAGCTGAAGTTTTTCCGCTGCTCTTCATGTGGGAGAAGCCATTTGCTGGCGGCTGGCCTTGGCCATCACCGCAGTCTCCCAGCGCCTCCCATGCACAGACCGCGTTTGGTAGCTCTTGCAGCATCGGGCGTTTCCTCTGGCGGGGCATGGCAAGCTGAGATGCCACCAGAAAGATCAGCTGCAGTTCATTTTTACTCTCTTCCATAACACCAGTTCGTTTGCTGGCTGCCTGATGGTCCACAGGCACTAACCTGCGGTTTTATGCGTTGTTGGGTTACACATCTGGATAGTAAGGTATCAGTAAGCCCTGATGGAGAGAGGTTTACAGGGCTGTGGTCTGAGCCAGGTGGGGTGAATCCCACAGCTGGGGTGTCTTTAACACCGGGGTTTGGTGCCACGGGACCC
>NW_009189814.1:4451-7259 GCF_000690835.1 Fulmarus glacialis
GTGCCCGGTCGGTCCCCCAGCGTCCCTGTGCCCGCCGGCGGTGCCTGTGGCCGTTCTCTGCCTGCGAGGGAGCGGAAAGGCAGATGTCTTTAAGGGAGACGGTACCAAAACACCCTAATGACGCAGAACCTTTGCTTTCTTTTCTCCTCATAGTTGGACCTAAAGGCAGTAGATCTATCCGCCAGAAACTGGAGAGCTTTTCAAAGGAGAAGAAAGGTGAGCAGCCTCCCTCTTACCAGGTTTTGGTCGCTGCTCTCAAACGGAATTAGTGATTTTTGATGGGGCTGAGCTGAGGGGTGCCCACATTCAGCAAGGTGCTTTGTCCCAGGTTGCTTTGCTGTTCTCCAGAGCGGGGTGTGATGATACGTGCACAATCACGAGAGAGGCTGGAAGGGATGCATGTGTGTGTGGACGAAATGTGTGCGCGTGTGAACGTGCATTTGTAAAGATGTACGCGTACGAATGTTGCTATTCGTAGAGCGGGGAGCAGGAGGGGACAGGGCATGCAAGGGCACTGATAGTCACAGGACTGCTGCCCTGGATTCAAGCTACAGATCTCCTTGTCATGTACTGAATCGGTTTTACACGTTGTCCTCTTCACTCTCCTGCTTACCTTTACAGTATCCTGGTATTCCCCTCTGTCGGTTAATTATCCAGGCGTGCACGCGTGCCCCTGGCAGCTGGGCTGTGCTCGTGCAGCTCCCTCTTGATTTTCCTGGTAGCAATACTTTTCCCTTTCTCCCATGTTTTTCCCTAGACTGCTCTCCTCAGACTTTTGGGATCCCACTCTTCCAAGTCATCGCCAATGACCGTGCCTACAAGCAAGTGCAGGAAGCAGTGAAGAAGAGCCGCCGGCTCTGCCTGGAGGTGGAAGCGACAGTGACGAGATTTCGGGCTCAGAGGCAGAAGAGGTCCCCGATGGGCAGGACCCTGGTACCCTGCGGGGTCTTCCCGGAGGAGCCGCTTTCCCCAACTTTTCTCGACAACAGCTCCTGGAGCCAGCGAAGGGTACGATTGCAAAAATGGGCTGCGCTGCGATGGTGCTGCAGGCTGGGGGAGGCTCTGACTTCGGCAATAAATATGCTTTCCCAGGGTCTTTTCTTAATGAATGTGAGTTATTTGTGCTGCATGCTGGGTCGGTCCCGGTCTGCCCTCAGGGAACTGGGATGCCCCTACTTCCCGCAGGAGACGGACTGTGAGGGGGGGACAGGCTTTACTAGCTCAGCTCTTACGGAGCCAAGGTTACCAGAAGGAATGGCCGGGCAGCCAGAGGTAGATGGGGATAGGAGGAGATTCATCATCAGCGGCGTGGATTTTTCTCCTCCTCCATTGCATCACATCTTGGTGAGCAGATACGACTTCTCCGTGAAACAGCGTCGCCTTTTGGCCATGTCGCGGTCGGAGGCTGGGCCTCGCACTTGCGAAATTCCCACCAGAATTGTGGCCGTCGGTGGTGGCTCCCTGGGCAGGCAGCAGGGAGAGAGCCCTCGCTGCTGTGGGGACATCAGCCGAGCCGCTGAACTGGTCTGCTTTGAGGATTGACTACCCTTGCGTCAAAGGGCAAGGAAGGTGGTGTGGCTGGTCAGCCTTGGCCACCTTCTTGGCTTTACTCCCGTTTCCTGCGAGGGGAGGCGGGTGTTAGGCTGGGTTTGGTTTGCCTCATCTCTTTGGAGTAGAGACCCACTGGTCTCTTGCTGAGTGCCTGTAACCCCCGGTGTAAAGCAGCTCCAGTACAGGTGACTAAATCCGGTGTATTGCGCAGTCAAAGGTGCAAGATTTGGGGATGTTTCCTCTTTCTCCATGTCTGCGTGCGGCGTAGGGTCTGCCCCAGTAGGAAGGCTGTGTTCAGAAACACCTCACGCTAGGAGCGGTGCACATCAACGAATGCGTGGGAGATGAAAGGTCTCTCTTGCAACCCCAGACAGGCTCTGTGGACCTCTGTGTTCGTTTGGAGGTGATGCCTCCCTTTCCCACAAACTTCTGAGGTCACAGCGATGACGGTGTACTGGGATCTTGTGGGGTAGTTCCTGCCACCCTGCGAATCACCTCTGCTCCATCTCAGGGGGCAATGTCCGTGGACTCCATCAGTGACCTGAGTGACAATACTTCCAAGCTGCTGGAGGCACTGCAGTTGTCACACCCCCACGAGCTGGATCCACGGAGAAGCCTGGGCAAGAAAAAGATGTTGAGCCTCAACCCCATCACCTGGCAGGTCCCGCGGATTGTGGACAGATGTTGCAAACACATTGAAACGCACGGTAAATACGCGTGTCTCTCCAGCCAGATGGCCCGTCCCACGGTAGGTTGGTAAAACCCGTCACACGTGGTGGGCTGGGGCGTTCTGGCCCGGACGTTCCCCAGGATGGAAGGAGGCAGCTGATCCCTGGGGCAGGGCACACTCCCGAAAAGCCGCCCGGGGAGAGTCCTCTGGGCTGGGTGTAGCATCTGGGCTGAGAAGTGAAGCATATCAGTGACCCATCTCCTGGTGCGCTCTGGCCTTGACTTCCCTGCAAATCCAGCACCTAGCTCAGAGTGATGTACGGATGAGTTCTCCTCCCTGACCCACAGACAGTCAAACCCAGAAAATCTTATGGCTCCAAAACCTTTCTTTTCACCCCCTCTGCCAGGAGGAGGGAAGGACGCATTGCCTCGCGTGCAGTGCAAGAGAACCACCTCCATGATGTTGAGGTGCTCCAAGGACTAGCCGGGGCAGCAGGGAGCTGTGGAAATGCAGAGCACTAACCTGTCTGTCTCCCAGGTCTCCAAACGGTGGGCATCTTCCGGGTTGGGAGCTCCAAGAAAAGAGTT
>NW_009189814.1:7270-12513 GCF_000690835.1 Fulmarus glacialis
GAGACATTTACTGCATCCTCTGTAGCAGTACCGCATCCAAAGGACAGATGCTTGTGTGGGTGGGGAATGAATAAAGCAGACATTGACGTGGAGAGGTCTTACAGGCACATGCTGGATCACAGACAACCTGTAGCCTGCTGCTGGGTCCTTCTCCCAGCCTTGGAGAGCAGGCTTCATCTCTCCAAGCTGCCTTTAAAGGATGAGCCTCCATCCCCAGTTCAGAGGCCCCTCTGGGCTCCCTTCACCAGCCAGCAGCTCCTTCTGGTCCTGTGGCCCATCCTCTGGCAGGAGCAGGCTCTTGGGCTCTGCCATGCCTTCTTTGGGGGTGCCCTGCTTCAGGGGGACCTTGGGTAGCCAACCCTCCTGTCCTGCCATTGCAGTAGCTCTGTACAGGGACAGTGCCTGACAGCATGACTTGTATAAAGAGGAAGAACTGAGTGTTGCTTTTATTCTTCTCCTTTCTTCCATCTTTCAGCTGAGGGAAGAGTTTGACCGAGGACTGGATGTTTTCTTGGATGAGCATCAAAGCGTTCATGATGTGGCAGCTCTGCTCAAAGAGTTTCTTCGGGACATGCCGGATTCACTGATTCCCAGAGAGCTCTACGCAGCCTTCCTCAGCACAGCCTGTGAGTACCTGGGGTGCATTGCTCTCACTCTGCACAGTCCGCCCACCACGTTTGGTTTTGTAAGGGAAAAAGGGAATTAACTAATTAACGGGCCCTAATTAACGAGCTGTTCTCTGCCTAGCCATGGAGGGCCCGGCGCAGCTGGCCGCCCTCCAGCTGCTGCTCTTCCTGCTGCCCCCTTGCCACAGCGACACGCTGCACCGGCTCCTGCAGTTCCTCAGCGAGGTGGCCCGGCACGCCGAGAGCTCCTGGGGCCCCGACGGCCAGGAGGTAAGGCTGGCCCAAACGGGTCGACTGCACGAAGAAGGGGTTGCACAAACTTCGTTGGTTAAAGCCAAGCAGAGCTTCTTGCAAGCCTTTGGCAAAACCAAATTGTTGATGAATCCCCTTGTCCATGGCAGGTCTGGGTTGCTCTCGGTCCAGCTAAGTGATTTTCTGGGTTGCAGGAACCCCAGAGAGACCTGGCTGTGTGTCCGTAGGCAGCGCAAGGGGCATTGTTTGTGGACTAATTCTGTTTTTCCACCTCCAACTTTCGTGAAGGACTTCTCATCATGCATTGAGGTTGATGTTGGTTTCTCTGGACAATTCGAGCTCTAAGTCCCTCGGTGATTCAAAGAGACTGGTTTTGTCCCATATTGTAAGACGATATAGAAATATTGGTTGTTACCTTCTGGTACGGGTCGTGAAAGCGAGGTAGGTGGGAATGGAGGCCCTGATGCCAGGAGGGGGTGAGCACGTCCTCCAGCACCACAAACCCTTCATGCTGGCCCTGCCACCAGCTCGGAAAGGACCAAACTGGACCCAGAACAACACCTCAGCCTCACTCAGCAGCTTGTGTTCCTGTTCTGGGGGGGGTGAGGCTATCCTGGGGCATCTCATGCAGGTGCATCTGTAATCTGCAATTTCCTTTTGTGCTTGCTTGCTAGATTCCTGGGAATAAAATGACCATTTCAAACTTGGCCACAATCTTTGGTCCCAACATCCTTCAGAAAGAGAAGCCTGGAGAGAAAGACGCTGGTGCCATGAACTTTGAAGACAGCACTGCCATCATACTGGTGCTCCAGAGGTTGATTGAGCAGTACCAGACCTTGTTCGTGGTAGGTGAGGCTTTCTCAGGGCAGCTTCTCTAGACCTTTCCTTCCCCTCTGAACGCTTTTCTAACGGCAGCAGAGGGAATGACGTATTCACAGCCCCAGTGAGCAGCAGGTGACTCGAGTCGGCTTGTGAAAATGTGATTCATTCCTCATGCCAGGTGCAAATATTAATTTGGGATGGCTTGTTATTGGCATCATAAAGGCAGAGCTGAGGGTCATGCCATGGACAGGTCCCGTCTTCTCTGTCACTTTCCACCCCGGTGGTGTCTGACCCAGCTTGTTTGGGACAGGAAACAACTGGCCAACAGCAACTGCACCTCGGCACTGTTTCTCCCCTACAGTCCCAGTGAGGGGCGAAAGAAGAGGAAAAAATGGGAGACCCTAGAAGAGGGAAGGAGCTGGAAGGCGATGGCGTGGGGTGGAGGTGACACAGCCTCGGGCAGCTGTGGGGAGGTTGTAACAGTGGGGAGAGCTGGTGAGGGTGGTGGAGGATGGGATCACTTCAGATCTACTCTTCAGTGGATGATTTGGACCATCAGTGTGAGGCAGGGAGTGCTCATCCCGTCCTAGAGGATGCATCAACCTGGGTTTCCCAAAAACATCTTTTAGAGTCACGTAAATGTTTGTGTGGGAAGAGACCTCTGGAGCGTCCAGACCAACCGGATCAGGGCTCACTTCAAAGCTAGATCAGGGCTGCATCCAGTTGGCGTTTACTTTATTTCCAAGGATGGAGAGCTCTGACCTCTCTGGGTCCTGTCCCAGGGCTGCACCACCCTCAGGGGAAGAATTTTCTCCTTGTCAGAAGTGCCCCTGCTGCAGCTCGTCCCTGCTGCGCCTCGGTCTGTGTCCGGGCACCTCTAGGAAGAGTCTGGCTCCATCCTCTCTCCACCCTCCCGCGGGGCACTTGCGGGCAGCAGTAAGAGCCTCTTGCATCTTCTCCTGGCCGAATCCTGCTCTGCGTGGTTGTCCAGGTGGACTTCAAGCCTTCACTGTTGCGCTCTCCGCGCTGCCCTGCTGCAGCGTGGGTGCCAGGGAGGCAGGACAGACTGGGGACACCCCTCCAGGCTCCGTGCTTCTCTTTACCTCTGTGGGAGATGCTGGTGGAGAAGGACGGAGCGGTGCAGTGCAGTACCCGAGCACAGGCGGGGTTGCTCGGTGCAGGCTCGGCGGTGGGTACGGTGGTTGAGCAGGAGAGCCCCTGCGGGTATGCAGCAAGGTGCCATTCCCAGCACCACGGGTGCTTCCTGTGGACCTGGGCACTCTGAAGCGGTCCCGAGGGATGCGAGGTAGGTAGGCACCATGCAGTCACATAGCTGCTCTCCTTGGGGACAAACCCAGTGGAGGCTGTGCAGCTGTTTTGAAACCCCAGCAGAAACTCCCTGGATCAGCAAAAGCGTACACTGAGCAGTCCTCCTGGCCCTGGTTTTAGGACAGGACCTGGGAAATTCCTGAGAAATACCAGAAATGTCCATTTCCTACAGGTCTATGGGAATGTGACATCTCAGATCCCCCAAAAGCCTTGTAGCAATTGTCAGGTCTACAGGGAGCCAAAGGACCGGGGTTAGTGTGGGAAAAGCAGGGGCTGAGATCCTGCCCAGACCCCCGGGAGGTGTGTGGGGCGTGACACCAGCACAGCGGGTCTGTGAGCACCCATTGCCTGGGGTCCTTTCACTGTCCTTGGCTGCCTCTGCCCGTCTTCCCCCAGAGAGGAGGAGATGCCACGAGCGAGCGTGTCTGTGTATCCCTCCCAGGTCTCTCCAGAAATGCAGCGTGACGTTCTGAGGAGGCTATTTCAGACAGACCCCGATGTCATCGACTACTTTTGCGCAGGAAGTTCAAGGCCGTGCCGTAAGTCCCCGCGAGGCGCAGTGCTGCTGGGGGGCTCCTCGCTGCACGGGCGCAACGCCCTCCCGCAGCAACACCCGCCGCGCTGCTGGCAAGTGACGGACAAATCCTGCTGATCTTTCTGTGCATCTTTCCTGTTCCTTCCACCACTTTCCGTCATGAAGTCGCCAGCTAAAATCCTTCGCTTCTGTGCTAACACCTAACAGCTGAAACATCCCAGCTGAAACATCCCAGCTTTTCTGTCCCTTGGAGCTCCCTATTCTCCTTTTTTCCTCCCCAGCCTGTGCCGCGCTCTCTCCTTTACCCAAACGTGCCCTGCACCAGAACTCCTCCGCTGCACACACCTCCCTGTGTGCATACCTGCACAGCTCGTCCTGCTGCACCCCCAGAGCCCTCCGCTGCTCCAGCCTCCCGGCATCACACCCTGCTCCATTTTCAGCTCCATCACCAGCCTCCTCCAAATTTTCTTCACCCTTGGCGTTGTCCGCATTTCTGTGCATTTTTTGCCTGTCCTGGGCACATCTGTGTGCGCACGTGTCTGTGCGTGTGACGGCCAGCGATGTCTGTACGTCTGCTTTTTCGCTGCAAGACAGGACGGTCCCACAGAGGCTCAGAATTCGAGCTCATGCCCTTCCCTGTGATTAAAGAGGGTGGGTAAAAGGGCCTTGTGTCCCATGATCTGCGCTCGCGATCATGGCACGTAACCCCGGAGGTATTTTGCTCCCCTCTGGTCTGAAGCAGGGCATGCTCGGCAGCCTTCGGTCTCCTTGTAGAGCTGGTGACTCCTTCAGCAAACATGGGCTGTCCTGTGAGAAATGGTTTCCCGGACCACAGACCTTACGAGTCATCTCTGCTACTGTTCCTTGTCTGTCTTCACCTGCCTTTTGGGACTGTCCAAAGAGAAGCAAATCTTCGGGGTCACTGCTAGAGGCCGTTCGGGCGTGGAGTTGGCAATAGAAGCAGTTTGCAAATAGCATCTCTCTTGTTTTTTGTTTTACTTTCTTAGGAGCACAGAGAGTGAGGATTCACCAGAGGATCATGCTCCATCCCCGCTGCCTGGTCGGACCCGCACCCTGGAGAGCAGCTCGGTCTCGTCAGAGTTGTACAGCAACGTCTCATTCCTAAACCTGGATGTCAGCATCTAGCAAGCCTGCTCCATGCCCTCTGCACTGCCTTCTGTCGACAAAACTGGGCAACCTTTCCCCAGCAAAAATAAGTCCGCGGTCCCACTTTGGAGGAGTGGAGAAGTGAAAGGAGCATGAATGCTTGTGGGAGCATCTTTGCTACCAGTAGACACGCCAGGTTCTTCTGGTGTAGGCAGACCCACAGCAGGAGAGGCGTTTGCAGGGTGCCAGCCGAAAAGCTTTCCCCGGGTGGGTTTGTTGCTAGATGGCAACCAAGACACCCGGGTGCGTGTGCCGTGGCTGTGCGTGCACGGGTGTGTCGGCAGCGGTGTGCGAAGGGGCGCGTGGGCAGAAAGCGTCTGCTGTAGCCTGCTTGCAGGGCTGCAGCGCTGCCGTGCCCTCAGCGCGCACTGCCCCTGCCGTCTGCTGCTTCACGGGAGCTCGGGGCAGGAGATTTCTGTCCCCAGAGCCGTGCTCGGGGTGAGCAGCACACCGGGTGGCAGCGCAGGCGGGGACTGCAGGGTGGCTTCGTGGCGTCCCTGCCTGCGGAGGAC
>NW_009189814.1:12565-14727 GCF_000690835.1 Fulmarus glacialis
GGGGCGGCCAGCCTCTCCCCTCCGAATGGCCGCCAGCCCCGTTCACCGGGACAGCCAACTGGTGCAGACTGGGGAGCAGCAGGCAGGTGTCTGACAGCTCGTGCCATGCTCGGCGGACGGGACTCGGAGGTCCAAACTGGACCCCGTCCGGTGTACCTCCAGGCATCTGCTGGGCTCTGGCGGGGCTGGGACGGGGGGAGCAGTGGCCTGGGGCTGAGACCCCTGCGCAGACAGGGAGGAGACCGGCCTGAGACAGAAGTGGATGGGGACTGTTAGCAGGGCAGAGGGTGGAAAATGCAGTTCGACTTTGTGCAGCTGGTGCTTTGGGATCCTATTCACCGTGTGTTGTTGTATCACAGGCTTGCGCGGAGGGAAAGCTCTCTTGGAGCTACAGGAAAGCCCGTGGAGCTAAAGCAACAGCACCATCATTGCAAAGACACCCTGGCCTGCCAGTCAGAATGAATCACAGCTTTCTGCTTTGTTTGAACCCAGGTTTCCAACTGCTCGTTTTATAGACAGAAAACACTGTATCGACCGCAAAATGCCTGGCTGGTGTAGTAAGAGGGAACAATATACTCTGACGATTATAAACTTCAATTTTCCTTGAGTTAATATTCAGTAAATAGACCTTCTAACGTATTTTACAGATTATGGTGTCTTTTCATGATCTTTGGCTGAGAAACGTCTGGTTTGGTTTGTTCCTACTGCTCAGGCATTCGAAGCCACTGCCAGTTACGTGCAAACTGTAACTAGCTGATCTGGCAGAATGAAAGTTATCAGCAAATATTTTCTGTTGTTTTCTTTCCATTTTCTCTGCAGACATGGCCTGGCAGCCCCGTACTCAGTAACCCCCATGGGCTGGGTTGTCCCTGGGTGAAACAGCGGCAAAGGGAGGGATGCTCTGGACAGCCGTCCCCAGGCAGCTCCGGGCGTGCCGGTCCAGCACACCGAGCCACAGCCAGGGGGGTAAAAAGTTGGTGCATGTGGAAAGGAAAGTCAAAGACAAAGAGACAGCAAAAGAGGTGTCTGTGAATTTTCCATGCAACATTTTTTCTCTTTCCTCTGTCTTCTGAGACCATGTAATTTATAATCTCTTGGCTTGAAACGTCAATTGTCACGTTCACAGCTTAGATCTTACTTCCAAGGAAATGGAGGTGAAGAGTGCCGAGGAGAGGGCAGGCAGGTGGGAAGCTGGTAAGGGATGTGATGGGAGGAGAACTGGTGCCCAGAGGAGTACTGGTGTAGAGAACTAGGGCAGGCGGGTAGGGGAGGAAGGTGGGTGACGCTGGAGAGCAGCAGGGCAGAAAGAAGATGGGAATGAGCTATACCAGGATTTTTTAGTGTCGGGGGCAGATGGATCTGGTGTCACAGCTCCTTTTGTTTGGACTACCTGAAATCAGCTGCAAATCCATGACTTTTATTCTGGAGAAACCAAGAAATACACACTGGTGATTACAGAGATGCTTATTCTCCATGAATCGTGGCAAAAATGTCTGGCTTTATCACTCAGGGCACAGAGAGTTTGGTTTTGCAGTTGCTTCCTTTTGTTGCTCTGTAGGTCTCCATCCGTCTGTCATTTTGGGGTTGTATTTAGACAGCAGAGTTTCTCACGTGTGATAGAAATGTCTGTTCCACAACGGATTTAATTGTCCGGTTTCATGTATGTCTTAAACTCCCCCAAACTCAACCTTAGCAGAGAACTGATTGAAATTTCTCTCTGTAGAAGTTCCCAGCCCATCGCTATGAGCTCCTCGTCACAGCTGCTGTACACTGATGTGTGGGCATAGTTCCTTTGTCGTTGTTGTTGTTTAAAATGTTTCTGTTTACACTGGCATGTTGGGTAGAAGCTGGAGGACTTGACACCCCTTCCCCTCCCAAAAGTGGCTGAAAAATAAAAGAGTACTTCTGAAAACAAAACCAGGCTGGAGATTTTGGCAGAACTGCGGCTCAGGGAGGACAAGGAGGCATGGGGATGTTTAAAGGAGGACTGAAGCTCCATCAGTCGTTCGCTCCGTGTGGGTTTTCCTGGGTTTTCACATCCAGAGTCAGTCTGCGGATGAGAGGTGGAATGGGGAATCGCAGCCGGAGCCGGCGCCCCGGGGAGCTTTGGGCTGGCAGGGTGCTCGGTGTCGGGGAGCGGCGGGCGCTGGCCGGGGCCGGGG
>NW_009189815.1:0-298 GCF_000690835.1 Fulmarus glacialis
GGCAGCCCCCGGCCCCAGCGAGGGAGAGGGGTGGTAAAAGCTGTGCTTTGCTCTGGTTTTGTTCGCACCCCCTTCCTCAGGTTGAAATAAACTGCTTTTCTGCTAGGGGATGCTTACCGCCCCCCCCCCAGTTGCATCCCCCTCTCCCCCTGCAAAACCCCGGCTGTGGGGAGGAGAAGGCTTCCCAGTGGCCTGGCACAGCGTGGTGGGGATGTTTGGAAAGTGCCAAAAACTAAACTCATCAGTTGTTAAAAATCAGTTTCCCAGGAAGAATCTGTCATATGCAGAAAGATTTGGG
>NW_009189815.1:342-5780 GCF_000690835.1 Fulmarus glacialis
TGCACAGAAAGGTCTTTTTTTTGAGTGTGTATGTGTTAAGCCTGGCTTTATTTATTATTATCTAATATTATTAGCTAGACATGGAAATAAAATATAATCTTTTTTTAATGACCAACTAACTTTCAATTAACTATGCAATAGCCCATACTTAGGCAGGAGAGCAGGGCTGTTACCGCCCGGTGCTGTGCAGAATGGGGTTAGGCAGCCTGGGGATGAAGCAACACGTGCGGACCAGCCGTACCAATTTTATCCCGTCCCCCACCACCGCGACCGTAAATGGTGCTGGTGATGATGCTTTCATGGTCTTCACCAGAAAGGCGCTGAGATCTGGGCCTAATTAGAAAATAGCGATTACTTGTGCAATGAACTAGACTCTGACTCCTATTTGATGAAGACATGGGGGACACGTGATCGGACACGGAAATGTCTATTTTCAGTAGCATTAATAACCAGCCTTCCCGCCTCATCTCTAGGCTTACCACTCAACTTTAATGGACTCCGATACCAAGCTAATTGGGAACATGGCGTTGTTACCCATCAGAAGCCAGTTCAAAGGCCCAGCACCTCGGGAAAGTAAGTTTATAATAGTCTCTGAAAACCTGCCTGCGTATAGCTTATCATCGTCTCATGGTTTGCTCCAAGCCAGCCCTAGCAAGAGTGACGAGAGGAGTCACAGGTTGGAAATGGAGTGCTTTGCAGTTTATAGAAGAGGAAAAAAATTTTCAAATACTTAAGTTGTGCAAATCATAGAAAATAATTATGCACAGATAAATATGCACTGTGCTTAAATCAGTTGTTTCATAATTAAAACCCACGGTTACTATTTTCTTGCTTCCTCCTGTGCCTCACTGTGCTCTTCAGTAGGTTTTGAGGAGGACGTGGCAGTGTGAACGCTCTGCTGTCAGAGGAAGCGGAGGTTTAGCTACAGAGAACTTAGGCTTTGGGGCTGTGGCTGAAGACACTCGGCTGCTCTGAAGGACGAGGAGTAGGATAGGCAGCACTTCAGGGTAGGGGGCTTCAAAAATTGAAATGGAGTTACGGGCATCCCAACAGGGTCCACAGGCAGCCTGGTAGGATTCGCCTTCAGCTACGTGCCATGATATCCCCCAGTAGTATGGCAGTTCAGTTTGAGAAAGGAAATATAAAGGAAATGTTTCTGGATTTAAGCGGTCTCGGATGGTAGCAAAAGCAGGTGAAAGTCACAAGTAAGCTTGCCACTGTGTGTTCTGCTCCTCCCCCTTTTTTTGAAGAGGGTAATGAAATTTGTGTGATTGTGTTGTTATGCTTTCTCCAAAAACATTTTTGTGTCCTGAGAAGACTTTTGTGCTGTTAAAGCTCTGGTGAGTTACTCAAATGGTAGAAAAGTGGGGAACTGCTGAATTGCTGCCGATTGTGAAGTGAGAAATCATATGGGGAGGAGAAGGAGGGAGTTAAAGTTCCTGCTAAGAGTAGGAAGCTTAAATATTACAGTCTGAGCTCACCAGTGTTTCACATGGCAACAACTGTTTTCTGTTACATAGCGCTGCCTTCTGCTTTTTGTAAATACCAAGGTTTTGCCTTTGCAATAATCCTTATTTATGTATTTCAGTGAGTAAAAGTTACGAGCAAATGCAGTATAATGGTGCACTGTTTAACTCTGTATTTCTTTTTTGTTAGCTAAGGACACAGATATTATAGATGAAGCCATCTACTACTTCAAAGCTAATGTTTTCTTCAAAAATTATGAAATTAAGGTAATTTTTTGAGATACTGTGCATATAGTAGTTCTTTGGAGGGTTGGTGCTGTGAATATAAATTTATTTTCTATGAAATAATTCTACTAGATAACAAAAACTCCTCTTCCTCACACTTAATTTTTAATGTTGGGTAAGTGTCATGAATTGTAAGTCCCTCTCTCATGGGGAAATTGTAGGCCAAAATGGCTTGAACTCATTCCTGTTTCAAACTTTTATCAGTTCCATAAAGTCTCCCTTAATCTAAGAGTGGCTGGGCTCTGTGGTTACTCTTGTTTTGCAGAATGAGGCTGACAGAACGCTGATCTACGTAACCCTCTACATTTCTGAGTGCTTGAAAAAGCTGCAAAAGGTAAGAAAAGTGAATTTCTGTGCAGGAGGGAAACTGAGTCTGTTCTGGGGATTGTACTTGGGAAGGGATTTGCTGATATTCTCCTCCTGCTGGCACAAATAATCCTGTTCACCCCAGTCCCAGTTGTCAGAGCCACAGGTATTCTAAGGCTGTGGATCTCCAAAGAGGTGTGTTGCTATCCTTGATGAGTTTTTATGTGTTAGAGATTGGTAAAATACTTGAGTCTAATGCTCCATCAGCTTTTAATCCATTGTTTGCCTGGTTCTTCCAGTGTAACTCCAAAGGCCAAGGAGAGAAAGAAATGTACACACTAGGAATCACTAACTTCCCAATCCCTGGGGAGCCTGGCTTTCCACTTAACGCCATTTACGCCAAACCTGCCAACAAGCAGGAGGAAGGTAAGGCTAATCCAGGACCTCTGAAGGCTTCCCTGGGCTCGTACTTTACCAGCTGCAGTTTTGTGCCTGCAACTAGGAAAATTACCTTTAAAACTGAATCTTCTAAATCTGCAGTTCTGTCTTCTGAGGGCAGCAGAAGCTGGATTTTGTGATCTCGGGGGCCCAGTGACTCCCCTGGGTTAATAGGAGTCTGAATCTGCCTTTTGCATCAACATAATCTCTAGCTAAACCCTGTAATGGCCCCCAAGCCAACTGCTGCACTGGCAGAATAGGAAGCCAACAATAATACGTAAAGGTAAATGAGAGAAGAAAACAAGTTTGGATGATCCTTTTTACTGGTACAAGTATCGTAGAAATCCCAACTATGGCTATAAATTGAGCAAACCAACTCAGCCGGCGGACGAGTACCTGCAGATGTGAAAACACACTTTCTGCTTTAAGCAGTGATCTCTGATACTTCCCTGTTAAATTCAGTTTGGCTTGGTGCTGCCTCAGTTTACGCTGTTTTTTCCTGTGCTGTGTTTCAGAGGTGATGAGGGCCTACCTGCAGCAGCTGAGGCAAGAAACTGGTCTTCGCCTTTGTGAAAAAGTATTTGATCCTCAAAGTGACAAGCCTAGTAAGGTAAGAATTTAGTGCGATCATCACAGATTTAATGAGAGGGTTGGTGTGTTTTTTCAGAACTGTGTGGAGAGAAGTGAGATGATGGGGTGAGGGATCAGATGTGGGTGACTGGTGCAAGCTTCCCTGGTTTTACAAGGCTAGTGAAATAGCAGGCTGCAAGTTATCAATAAATTTAATCTGTAACGTGGTAAGACAGCAAATTCCAACTTGGGTTATTTTAAAAAGCAGGGCAGTAATAAGAGGTGTCTGGTTCAACTCTTCGAAGTATTGCACATCTGCTGTTGGCTAGGTTTTCAAATGGAAATTCACAGGCACAAGACAGGCTGTTTATCTTCCTGGGCGGTTCTGTTTGATAGCTTCTTTGAAGTGACCATTTTGCCTCATATCCAGATTAAAAAAAAATAGCTAATCAATTAATGAATTACCTTCTGACTGTTCATATGTTTCATGTGTAAATGTAACTGCATTTCATATTGAAATTATTTAGGTTAATTTAGTTTCAAAGTCATAGCTTTCTGATGCATCCCTTGTTTATAATTACATTGGAATAAATATATTGGAATAAACAGTAAAAAAAAAAATAGAAATAATAAAAAGTAGAATGTCCTGCTTTAATTCAGAGTCCTATATTATAAATTCATTGGGTCCATTCCTGTCCTCCTGTTCTAAATTCCAGTAGAAACCAGTGTGGAAAACTCTATGTGCAAAACTGGAGCCTTAACATTTGTTATTTGTTAGAGGTTGAATTCTTTGAAGTTACTATTTTATCGCATGGAAACCACTTTTGCTGATTTTCTGCGTTTGTACTTTTTTCTGCAGTGGTGGATCTGCTTTGTGAAGAGACAGTTCATGAACAAGAGTCTGTCAGGTCCTGGGCAGTGAAGAGGGAAAGTAGCAACAACAGTAAACATTTCCACAGCAAGGTGTATAAAGTATTTTGCCTTTGTTTTGGATACATTTTGTACCAAGGAAGAATTAAGTGCTTATGAAGAAAAAAAAAAACAAACCCACAAACCAGTCAATAAGGGATAGAGGGAGGGAGAGCAAAAAGATAATTTGTGTAAGCAAGTATTATTAAGCTGGTGCTTAATAAGTCATTTCTAACATGCTGTTTCAGATGCAAGCTGCTTTATTATCAGTGGCTACAGCTAGCATTTAAAACAGGGCTTGTATTTAAGAGGAGAAATGGGCTTGCCTGTGGGGCAGGGGGAGCTGTGTAATTGCTCTACTGGCTAGAGTCTCAGTATCGTATGTCCACGGAAAACGTACCTCTCACGCTGTGTTGTCAAGTGCAGTGATTTTTACCTTGTTTTCAATAAACTTAGCTTGTAATTAATGTGGTAACTGCTTTATGTCTTATGGATAGCCTTCAAAGAAATCAGAGTTTTGTTTTTTGTGAAAAGACCCATCATTATTGTGCAATGGTGTTCAGTAGGAAGTGAATCATGCCCACTGAAAACAGGGGATTAATACAGGGGCTGTAGTTTGCAGCAACGTACCTGGTTATTTAGCAGGTCTGCCTTCGCAGAGCAGCGCTCCATTGTACTAAAATGCCTTCAAAGGGTAATGCAGGCAGACCACATACAGCTTAGTCTGAGGCTGCCTTTGTGATTCAGTCAAACATAACCATCACACGATACTGGCAAAAATTGTGACTGTTTTGATCAGTCAGATGGCTTCTTGAAGAACCACAAACCCAAGTTCAGTTTATTCCGCGTTGTCTCTTTCCTTCGTGGCAATACTTGTTTCGCTGTCACCATGCAGCACCAACGCACTTTTCGTGTTACTTGATCTCAAGTCCAGCACCAGTAATGTTTTGCTGCTTGGCGTGCTTTGTTGAGAGGTGTATTCCTCTCCGGACAGCAGTGATGGCGTGTTCAAAATGAAAGCTCCCGCTGGTTTGATCTCCAGTACTAGCAATAGGATACCCATGTTTTGCATTCTTTTTGCAATAAAGGGGAAAAAAAAAAGTGTATGATTCAGCTCTCCTTTCAGTCTATGTCTTGTAGTTAACGGTGGCCCTAGTGAGGCGTTTCCGCTGGTTGGGGCCGAGAAGAAATCTAGGTTTTGAAGGTTTTTTTTTTTTTCTCCTCAGTTACCTATTTTTACGGGCAGGAGCTTCGTTATCTCTGTACCTCTGTCACATTTACCTGCCGGAACCAGCAGATAATAATGTCTCAGGAGAAAAAGGACCAGATTCAAGGGCTATGCAGACACAGGGAGCGTATCTCTTCCATAAACCGATACTGAGCCGAGAAGGGACTCCTCCAACGCTGTGTAAAAAGCTCCGGCCTCCCTAACGCCGCACGGCTCCCCTCACGGCGAGCAACACC
>NW_009189816.1:0-571 GCF_000690835.1 Fulmarus glacialis
TAATTTTTTTCCCCCCCCTCCCTTTTCTTTGCTTCTGGATGGCGACGCGCACTCGCTCGGTTTGCAATCCTGTTTTTTGCGGGGATCTTGCGCGCGGCGTGTCCTTTACGCGGTGCTACAGCCCGAGGATGGCGTGTTGCGGAGGGGCGTAGAAGGCCACGGCGAGCTCGCCATCGCAGCCCGTGTTTAACATCGGAGCGAAACCAACCCTTTAGGCTCGTTTGCTCTCTGGCGTGGCGTGACTGACGCTACGGTTACAGGGGAGCGTGTGGCGTTCGTGTCGGGGGTGACGGCGTTGTCATTGAGACTGGCTAAGGTGATTCTCCGCAAGCGAAATAGTGAAAAGACTGCATAGACCGTGCAGCTGGACCGAATTTCTTCAAACAGGGGGAAACCTCCTCCGACGGCATGCCGGGGAGCAGAGCAGCAGAGGAATCGGGGGGCCTCGTTACCCAGAAAATCAGTTTGAAAATGGGGTTGTGTTTTAGCAAAGGAAGATTTTGCTCTAAAAGAGCCCCAAAATCTCCTATCCCAGCTGAATTTTTTTTTTTTTTTTTTTTTTTCTCCTTCA
>NW_009189816.1:609-1800 GCF_000690835.1 Fulmarus glacialis
CATGTAGGGTACTTGATCTATTTTTAAACCTTAAAAATACCTTCTATAGTCTTTAAAAAAAAAAAACCAGCAGTAGTGGAGAGTGGTTGCACTTAACACTCAATTTTTTAATGTGCCTGGATGATCATAATTCACCGGCAACTGGCCATTATTTTTTTTTCCCCGCCTTTTCATAATTTAGGAAGAAATTATATGTTCTTAATCTTCTGTATGATTTTCCAGGTTGGTAACCCGGGTGACTCGGAGATTGCCAGCCTCGCCGCAGGCAGTGCAGTATTTTCTCTCTGCTACCTACCAGCTTGTCTGACGCCGCGGCTGGAGGATTTTTCTCCAGCGCAGCGCTCGCTTGCCGTGCTTACCGCGAGAGGGCCCATTCCGCGCCTGGTTTCGGGATGTGCACGTGGGGACGGAGCTGCCGCACGCTGGACCCACGCTTTTCCCCCGGGGGGGGGAAATCTCATTCCCCCCACCTGGGCTTTGCACTGATGCTCTTAAGGCTGGTAGATCTGTGCTGTTTTCAGAGCCGTCGGGATGTTTTTAGAAGTGGATTGCATGTCATAGTGGAGCAAGGCGGAAAAAGTCCCACGCTCCTGTAGTTGGGGTTGGCGATGCTCTTGTTCAAAATCTCCCGGCGGAAATAAGCGGCGTGTTTGGGATGCTCCTTGTTGCCACGAGAGGTGATGTCCTACTGGGAGCTGGCGGGTGTGAGCTTAACGGTGAGTTACGGGCGTCATTCGGAAGGCGTTCCTGCCGGCGGGTTGGCTTGCAACGTTTGCGCTTCCAGTTGGCAGGTCGGAGGTGGTGGTGGTCACGTGCCGTGGAGTTTTTGTTCTTGCTCCAAATGAGGTGTTTAATGTGGGTTCATCAGGGGGAAACAGGTTAAAAAAAGGACTGTTATGATCATCTCGTCTCCCCTGCTGCCAGAAAACTCCACCAAACAGTTCTTGCACCAAGCTCGTTGCCGCTGACGAGGGTGGAGGACTGCTCTTTAGAAAGAGATCCACGATCCTGGTCTGCAGAGCAAGGGAGAGGTTCCAGCGTGTCCTTTGGCACCAGGTTCTCCTGTAGACCTGACAAAGGGCCTGGATGGCTGCAAGACAAAGGTCTCCAGGGGTGCTGCGCTATGGATACCAGGAACTTTGCATGGCGCTTGTTTGAAGGCTAAATCATAGAATGGTTTGGGTTGGAAGG
>NW_009189817.1:0-566 GCF_000690835.1 Fulmarus glacialis
CGGTGGCGGGGGGCCAGGGCTGCTAATTGGTGCCTGCTGTGACTTGCTTGACCCCCGTCAGTGGGGTCACCCCTCCGCCGGGGTGCTGTGCCCCTCCGAGCCACCTTGCGTCACTTGTGATGCGGACACTTCACTCCCCAGAGCTCCCGAGCAGGCAGGACCTGACCTCTGAGCCCTTTCGTGCTCCGGCTTCAGTTTCAGCTCCCCAGGCTGAAAAACCCTCCTCTCCGGAGGGTTAAGCAACCTCCCTGTGAAGCTGCACCTAGTTGGGTGGCACGGAGGAGCGTGGCTTCATGCTGGACCTTGTGCGCCTTGCGGAGAGCTCAAGAGCTCAGGGAGCGCCGGGGTTTTGGAGGTGCCTCTGCTGTATCTTCTATCTCCGCCATAAAGCCGCGGGAGCAGCTGTGAAGTCCTTTTTCCCCCAAGGGCTTTGGGGAAAAAGCTGCTGTGGGTCCGGCACTGATGGAGCAGCGTGGTACAGCTGCCGCGGTACCGGCACATGGACTCGTGGCGTATGGTGGAGCCCATCTGCCTTGCCAGGCCCCGCCGTCCTGGGCCGGCTGGCA
>NW_009189817.1:663-2741 GCF_000690835.1 Fulmarus glacialis
GGCTGATCCATGAGGCTGCACCGGCTTGGCTCTGCACGCGGCTGCTCACCGCAGCATGTTCAGGTCCAAAGCACATCCCAAATCTCCTTTAACTTGCTGGTTCTCGTACAGAGATAGCTCCTTGTCCAAGCCCTGTGATCTTAACCCTGAAGAATAACAACAAAAAGCCCGACTGGGTTTCCTATGCAGGAATCTGTCTCTGCTGGGTCAGAAATGAAGTGTTTGCAAGGCCAGGCTGGATGGTTGCACCCCGGCAGGGACCGAGCTGTTACACTGCTGGGTTTCAGCCCGTGCTCAGGGGGGCTGGGGGCTGCAGATGAGTTTTCACGGGGAAAACAGGATTCCTGTGAATTAGGATTATGCAGATTGGGCTGGGACACGTCCTGTGCCATGCTGCAGCTCTGAAGGTTCCGGGGTGGGTAGGGGAGACCCGCACCTGTACTGGGACACGCCCCTGCGAGAGACTGGAGCCCACTGGGTTCACTAAGTACTTCTCCGCTTTCCACCTGGGCTCCTCACTGGGTGAAAAGCCCCCAGAGCTGGGAGGGGCCGTAACCCAACAGGCAAGGCACGACTTGCTGTCAGGCATGCAAAGCAACGCGGCGGGGAAAACTCTGGGTTTTCCTGCCTAGCTCGGCGTGTTCTCGACTGCCGCTGCTCCTGCCGGCACCTGGGGAGGGATCCATCCCCTCTCCAAGCAACTTTACCCAGTTGTCCTCCCAACTTTGGGGTGTTTGGAGGAGCTGCCCAGGCTGATGCGACCCCTAATTGCAGCAGGGACAGGAGCTCTCTGGTCTTGGCAGTGCTCGCCGTGGCTGCAGGCCCCTTACACCGGCAGAACTGTGCCGGCTGGGCACACAGCAAGCCCTGGAGCTGTGGGGAGATGGTGAGAGCCTGGGCCAGATCCTTCCCCCCTGCTGGGAGCAGAGCTCTGAGCACTGCAGGTGGGTTAAAGACAGGAGGGAGGTGGCAAAAAGCCTTCCCATGCCATGCACAGCGCGGTCCCCTCTGCATCGGGACCTCTGCCATCAAAACTGTGCTGCGAAGGTCCCATGCCATGTCCCAGCCCACGTGGCAGTGGCTGCGGTGAGGCTGATGCCAACGTCTCCCGGAGGTCACGAGCCACACGCACGTGACTTGTGTGTTGGTGGCTCAGGACCAGGGTCTTTCCTCCCACTGGTGGGGCTGGACCGCTCTCCTACTGCCTGAGCAGGCGTGCAGGCAGCATCCTTGTCAGCATGGGGGATGCTCCACCATGCTGGGGCTGACAGGGCAGCCCAGGGGGTGTGATCTACACCGGGGTGGTTTTCAGGCAGTGTTGCCTGCAGCTCCTGCATCCTTTTCTCCAGGGTCTCTATGACCGATAAGTGCTTCTTTCTGCTGCCCTGCTTCGGACGTCATCCTGGCCTGAGTCACCAGCTTGTTTGTCAACACCCTTCAGCTGCCCTCCTCCTCCTCTTCTTCCCAAATGTGGGTTGGGAGTTGCTCCCGACCTGCTCCGCGGGCTGGAGCAGGGACTGGCTCCCCCTCCTTGTGCAAGGATGCCCGGCATGGGCACCATCCCCTGGGGACACGAGGGTGGCAGCCATGGGGTGTCCTGCCAGGGCTCCTAGGAAAGCTGAGTTGTCGCTGGGTGCCTTGGGTTTTTGCACAGTGTCCCCTCCTGTCCAGGGCAATAGGTGCCCTCGGCAAGGGGCTGGATGAAGCTCTTCCCTTGTGCTGGAATAACTCCTTCCCTAGTGCATCCCAGCCCCATGGACCCCTTCTCCAGGGGTGAGGTGGAGCGTGGCTGGCAGGAGCTGGGTGGCTCTGCCCCATGGGGCTGGTGGTCCTGGGCATCCAGCGGGTGGGAGAGGCCAGGGATGCAGCAGGAGCTGCCGGGTGCCTCTGCGCCCAGAGGGATAGGGAGGTGGGCGGCAGTGCAGGGAGGGTCCCTGGGAGCTCACACCTTGTTCTGGCATCTCCAGGGAGTCGCCAGCCCGTTAATTGCTGAGTAAACCAGCTGTTAATTTGGGGTGGGACACCAGCCCACACAACGGTGGCAGAGGTGACACCGAGCCTCACCCCTGTGCCGGACC
>NW_009189817.1:3048-3339 GCF_000690835.1 Fulmarus glacialis
TGGCTTCCTTAAGCATGACACTCATTTCCTAGCCTGGGCCGCAGATCGGCTCCAGCCAGCGCGGGAGGCGGCGGCTGCTGGTGATGGGCTCTGGGGTTGGTCTTGAGGCTGAAACCCTCACCCTGCCCCTGCGGGGGACCAATGCAGGGAGGCTCTGAGGGATCGACGCTGAGATGTGCTGGAGATGTGGAGTGGTTTCTCGTAATGAAGTGTGTGTCTTCTTTCATCGTGAAATAAATAACTCCCCTGGCATGTCAGGGCTACCTGCCAGCCGGGAAGGGCTGGTTGCGG
>NW_009189817.1:3363-3988 GCF_000690835.1 Fulmarus glacialis
AGGGCTCCCTGCCAGCAGGGAAGGGCTGGTTCTGGCAAGCTGGGGCTTACCTGCAGCCGTCATGTCGGGGCACGGGGCTCTCTCGGAGCCAGCGTGTTGGGGCAGGGGACATCGCCGGCTGCGGGCGCCTCTTGTGCCGGTGGCCTTCCCATGTGGGCAGGAGGTGGGAGCCCTCCCTGCCCTGCCTGTGCTCAGCCCTGGGGCAGAGCCTGCCTTCCCTCCCGGGGGGGCTTTCCCTGCCTCCCCCAGCAAGGGCTTATCCAAAGGCCTTGCCTTAGGCAAGCTGGGGCATGCATGGAGGGCATCCCTGCTCTGCCTGGAGAAGCAGAGCCGGCATTGCAGCTGAGAGCTCTCCTTGGGACCTCGGGTCAGCCCAAGGAGAGAAAAGCACCCCGCAGACCAGGACCACCCCCCTCCCACTGCAGTATCAGACACCCCTAAACCCATTGCAGGGACCCAGCAAGGGATAGCACAGCCAAGAGCTGGGATTTCCCAAGCCTTTGCCTCCCTCCTGCCCCCAAATTGCTGCAGAGACTGGCTCTGAGCCCAGGGAGGCTCGGCGCCTCTTGGCACACCCCCTGTCAGCTCTATCCCACCCTCCTGGGGACCGGCAGGCTCCCGTCCC
>NW_009189817.1:4383-5040 GCF_000690835.1 Fulmarus glacialis
GGTGGGTCCCCTGGACAGTCCCTGCAGCCGGCCTTACGGGCAGGAGCCTGGTCCCAGCCCGTGGGGAAGGAGCGGTGTCGGACCCACTCCACCCGTTTCCATCCCTCTTACAGCATCCTGCGACCAGGCTTTATTTCACAACCCAGCCGGCAGCTGCCCTGCCCTTGCTTCCAACGAGCGGGGAGGTGGGGGGAAGCTGGAAAGCTGTCTGCTCGAAGGGGGGCTTTTGCCTCCCACACCACCAGGACCCTGGGCTCCGCACGTCTCGGAGCTTTTCGGCCGGCAGAAGGGCTGGAGGGATCCAGGGATGCTTATCCACGGGAACTTGCCGGGGCGAGCTTTGAAGGCAGGCGAGCACCAGCTCTCCAGCACGAGGCTGAGCACCCACTTTCCCCCTGGAGGACCCAGATCTGGTCCCACCACCCAGTTTGCAGAAGGTGTCACCGCACCCTTGGGCTGCAGCCCCTGGAGCCCCCAAGCAGCAGCTGTGCCCCCTCCCCAGCCCCTGAGCCTTGCCCCATGCCTGGATGTGCCCGCACCAGCTCTATGGAGAGCCCGGTGCCGGGGGGGAGGAAGGGACAGAGGCGAGCTGCTCGTTGAAACCAGACTTCCTCCTGGCCCGGAGGGGGAGGAAGGAGCAAAACTCCAACTTTTCCC
>NW_009189817.1:5477-5750 GCF_000690835.1 Fulmarus glacialis
TGGGGGGTTTCCCTGCATGAAGGGACGTGCCCCAAAGCTGGGGTGACCTCAGTGCCACTGCGTGGAGCAGGAGAGCAGGGCTGCCAGCTCCCAGGCACCCAAAGCAGTGGTGGCTCAGCCATGGGAAGCATCCTGAGCCCCTTCCTCTGATCCCAACACATGCAGGGCATCCCCTGAGACCAGGACAGAGCCTTGCCTTGGGAACGTTCCCACATTGGGAACATCCCTGCCCTGCCTCTGCCTAGGAGCCGCTTTGCTCTGCCGGTTGCTGCC
>NW_009189817.1:5802-6216 GCF_000690835.1 Fulmarus glacialis
TGCTCCATGCCGCGGGGCCCTGGCTGCCAGCCCCACGGAGCAGGTTCCCACCAGCCTGGGGTGTCCATGGTTCACCGGGGGCCATGGTGCTTCTGGAGCATCCTCGGCCGTGGGAGACACTGAGCCCGTGGCCACCCTCAGCCGAGGCATCACCCTCCGTGGGGAGGAGGGAGCCGGCGTGGGGGGCATGGTGTGGGACGGGCACTGCGGGGCTGCTGGAGACCCTCTGTCCTGCCCCAGCCTCGCGGAGGAGCCGGGCACAGGAACCCCCCCAGCAGCAGGGCTTGCGGCAGAACCCAGAACAGGCTTAGGATTGTTTTGTTCAAATACCTCTTGGTTTTTGGTTTGGGTTTTTTTTTTTTTTTTTTTGATGTAGATAAAATTTTTTGTTTGGTCTCACTCCGGGGGATCTGG
>NW_009189817.1:6380-6894 GCF_000690835.1 Fulmarus glacialis
TTTTTGTGTTGCGGTTTTTTTTTTTTTTTTTTTTGGATGTACATAAAAGTCTTTGTTTGGTCTCCTCCCGCGGTGCTGGATTAGGTTTCCCGCTGGCACCGGCCAGCTTGACGGGGGGAGAACTTGCCAGGTTCAGCTCCTCTCCCTGGGGCTGGGCACAGGGGGGTAGGAGGGGGCCAGCTGCTTGTCCCCTGCCGAGCACAGAAGCATTTACTGGGACATCCCGGAGCAAGGACCACCCACCCCCTGCTGTCCCCAGCACCCAGGGCATGAGAGACCTGAAGATGCCCAAGTTTGATCTGGTCCCTTTGCCTTGGGGACCCCCTGGTCCTGCAGCTCCCAGGTGCCGTGGGGCCCCGCGTGGGTGCCCAAAGGACGCTGTGCACCACCCCACAGCGGCACTGCCTGCCACCCGGCGTTGACTCAGCCGCGGTGGGGGTTGCGCCATGCCGGAGCGGATGCAATGCTGCTGAGCCGGTGCTGGGGGATGAGCAGGGCCTTATCTGGGGAGGGG
>NW_009189817.1:7006-7423 GCF_000690835.1 Fulmarus glacialis
ACCCACCATGGCGTGAGCACCAAAGGGTTGGCGGTTCTTTTCCAGCCTGGCCAGGCACTGGTGGGACCCCAGGGGACAAGGGACACGTGGGGTGATGTGCCTGCAGCCAGGATGAGGGCAGTGGGTCCTGCTTCCAGCACAGGGTTTGGGGGATGGTACCCAGCTTGAGCGGAGCTGCTCCATGGGGATGCTTCATCAGAACCACCTCCCTGCCCGTGGGACGCATCCTGACTATCCTGCGAGCGCTATCACCATTCTGGTGGGCTTGAACCTGGTCCCTGTGCCCGCTGGGCAGGTGGCACTTTGGGCCGGGGTGGGTTTAGCCCAGCTGGGGCACCTGCGCCCCATGGCTTTGGAGCATCACCCCTGAAGGCCAGGCTGCTCTAAGGGGAAGGGGCAGGGCAGGGCAGGAGGCTT
>NW_009189817.1:7839-8062 GCF_000690835.1 Fulmarus glacialis
GCTGTGGGTTTTTTTCAGCTGTTCCTAGGTGGAGGAGCCGCTGCTGAATGTGCTGCTTCGTTTTCGGCCCCGTGGATTTCGTGGTCTGCTTTAGATCCTCCTGCGGCCGCGCCGGGCTCGGCTCTGCTTCGGCAGGTTTGTTTGCTCTGGGCTGGGAGGGGAGCGGCGTTGTGCAACCGCCGCAGCTGGGTGCGGTGCTGGGAGACAGGATGGGTGCTGCCAC
>NW_009189818.1:0-221 GCF_000690835.1 Fulmarus glacialis
CCGCACGGCCCCTTTCCCCAAGCACCCACGGGTGGGGGACAGCGGGCTGAGCGTGCCAGGGCAGCATGCCCGGGCAGCACCGGGAGGGCAGTGGGTCGGGGCAGGCTGCCAGCCCCACACTGAGCCCTCCCTGCCTGGCAAGGGCAAAGGGGCCAGAGGTGAGGGGGAGCGAGGGGAGGTGCTGGGGGCTGCGGAGGGGCACAAGTGTACCCCTGGGAGAG
>NW_009189818.1:393-743 GCF_000690835.1 Fulmarus glacialis
GCCCCCCCCGGAGCCCTCCCGGCCGGGCAAGGGCAAAGGGGCCAGAGGCGAGGGGGAGCCAGGGGAGGTGCTGGGGGCCGCGGAGAGGCACCAGTGTACCCCTGGGAGACGCATGCTGCTGCAACGACCACTCTGTGTCTCCCCAGGGCAGATGGAGGCTGTCCCACCACTCTGCAGATGGGACCTGGGCACCACCACCGCTTGGGTGACCTGGATGTGACAGGGAGGGAGCATGCCTGGGTACACGTCCTCACTTGGCCTCCAAAAATCAGGCCCTGTCCTCCTGCCTGTTGTAACAGGGCTATGGGATGTGATGACAAGTATGGCGAGTCCCAGATTCGGCTGGTGCA
>NW_009189818.1:885-1100 GCF_000690835.1 Fulmarus glacialis
ACGCCCCCCAGCGAGGGAAGAGCTGGTGGCAGTAAAGGGGGGGGTCCCCTGGAGAGCAGCCTTCTTTCCACAGCACCACGTCCCAATGCTAGGGCTAGAAACCCCTGCTCAAGTCCACAGCTGGGAGGGGAGCAAGGTCATGCTGAGATTGCCTGGGAAAAGCCATCCCCATGGGGACCCCCCTCTACAGCACCCCCCACCGCAACAAGGGGCAC
>NW_009189818.1:1210-1599 GCF_000690835.1 Fulmarus glacialis
AAACCCATCCCCATGGGGACCCCCCTCTACAGCACCCCCCACTGCAACAAGGGGCACCCACAGGGGCAAATGCCAGACCGCTAAGCACACAGTACAGACAGAGCACATCACACCAGCAGATATGCCTGCCCCTGGACGATGAAAGCCCCCAGGGGTGACGGAGAGATGGTGGCATCATCCCGCATCCCGTGCACCATCCCGGCAGGAGGGGGTCCCAAGGCACCGCCCCGAGCATCTCTCAACCATCCGCTTCCCCGTGCCGAGCGGCGTGCAAGCCGGAGGCCACCTTCAAAGTGTTGTGGGGCGGATTAGCTGGATTAGGGAGGCAGTGAAAGGACCCATGCTGCTCCGGAGGAAGTCTCGCCCAGGGCACGCTGAAAGAGCCATTT
>NW_009189819.1:0-14121 GCF_000690835.1 Fulmarus glacialis
CAGCGCGGAGCGCGCAAGGTGTGTGCGGGCAGGAGGGAGAACCTGTGCCCAGCGGGGCAGCAACAGCGAGAAAGTTTGGGGCACTTCGGTGCTGTTGGCATTTCATTTTACCTGGGACGCTGCTCGGGACGCTCTGCTTCAGCTAACAGTTCTTGTTCTGTTACGGGATTTTAAAGCCGTCAACTTGACATTTAGCCAAAGAGTTGTTGTTGGTTTTTTTTTATTTTTCTTAAATAAGAGTTTAAATTACTTTGAGGTTCTACACCTGATGTCTTTTGCGAGTGTTTGTGGTTTCATCATCACATTTTCCTGCCTTTAAAAAAGTGTTGTTTTCTCCCATGCGCCTTCATGCGATACAAAGAAGAGGGGAAAATGAGAAAAACAATGAAAACCGACTATAACCAAAGTGTTATTCAACACAGTAAACAAACTGGGGAAAATATAGAGGGAAAATACTTTCCCCCGCTAGGTTCTGTGATGTTTTGTAGGTGTTTCTTGGTTACAGCAATATGTAAGAAGACAGCCAGATAGAAGTCTAGGTTTAGAGGCGATGTGGTATCTCAGTAGCTGGGTATATCATTTTTGGATCGAGTTTGTAATAGTCTACAAACTAGCGCTGTGATAAGTTTGAAAGCAGATTTGAGCGGTAAAGAGAAATGAACTGTCCCCATCCCTCCTCCGCTGAGTAGTGTTGTGAGCTGCATTTCCTTTCGAAGGAGGGGACTCGAAAACCCAGCCTGGCTGCTCGGTCTTGAGACCTGGGTTATGTTCCCTGCATGCGCGTTGAATGCGAATGAACTTAAACTCTTGGGTGTAATCGGATCCTTTTTAATTGTAACGACAATGCAACGAACTAACTTCTCAGCTGTGCTTTTCTCTAATCTCCAGTAGTGTGATACTTTGCAGGGGCAGAAAGCTTTTTACGGGCTCTTTTTTTAATTTCCACCGATGAAACAACAGTAGCAAAGAAAATGACTTCAGCAGCTGAAAGCCACTCAATTGAGTCATGGTAATAGCAGATTATTTAGTAGGGTTTCTAGGGCAGGAAGAGATAAAGTTTCACTGAACTTGCTATTAAAAAAAAAAAAAAGGCAGAGGGGGGAGGGAGAAGCTGAACTATTTGTGGTGAATAGGGCAATGTTCTGACTTTTGTATTTTTGAACAGCCAAATCCTTGAGGTCCTGGACCTGTGGGGGTTTTATTTATTTTTTATCCTTCTTTTTGATTGAAGAAAGGACTCCGCATCCCAGTTAAGGCCGCCAGGCATTTTTGAGTTTCTGGGGAATGTGCTTTAGGAGCCGAGTCGAGGGACCAGCAAGGAGCACCCGCTCTAAGGAGGTTCCTGTCCCACCTTGGTTGTGGTGCAGCAGGACTGCATTCAGCTGGAGGTATGAGATGGCCTCCTAAGGCTTTCCTGGAGCTCACAGACCCACTGAGCTGCCGTTGGCTGAACGCCTGACGTGAGGGTTGAATCTGGATCCCAGTGTGAGCTCTGGGTTGTTGGCTCTGTCTCTTTTTCGCTGTCTACGCTGGACATGAGACTTTGACGTCCACCAGCTTTCACTTGCCAAAGCTCCCTGAGCCATGCTGAACCCCTCATTTCCCTCGCATGACTTTTTGGCCAACCCCTATGAGGACACATGATGAATGAAGCAAGTAATGCTCAGCTTGTGCAGAGGTTTCTGACTTGAAAGTCTCCTTGCTTTAAGGTGATGCCACAGTTGCACTGGCGTAGGCAATGCAGAGTTTAGTTAGACTTTCTCCCCACTTGTACATGCCCTTTGGGATTTTTTTCAAAGCCCTATCGAAGATTCAGATCCCCCTCCTGAATCTCCATCCTACATCTCAGCAGCCCTTCTGTGCCCAGGCTGTTTTCGTAATCACACAGCTACGCTGGGTAAAACTTTTCATTTTTTTTCACACCAAGGAGAGCTATGAGCAGAGGGTTATTACACTGCCAGGGTGGAGCTAACTCTTTTTTTTTTTTTCTGCCTCAAGTGTGTTTCCTTTCAAAGAAAGTCACTCAGTTGACTCTCAGAGCTTCTCACGGATGCAGCGTGTGCCTCACCGTCACGTCAGAGGTGGAAGGTCTCAAAGGAAAGGCTTAGAGGGAGAGACGAGGAAGGAGGGATGGAGGGAAGGAGAGCCCCAGCAGCTTAGCTTCCCAGCATGACAAGTTTTTATTTGTCCTCCTTGGGAGGTTAGTCTCTGTATATCCTCCCACTTTGTTCTGAAGAAGGTGATATGGTGAATATAACTTCTGGTGGCAACTTTTTGGTTTCTTCTCTTATTGTCTGGGTTTAATTGCAAAGAGCTCTGCAGCAGCCTGGGAGGGAGGTGAAGTACTAACCACCTACCAGGGCTTTGTCAGGAGGGCTGCTCTATAGGAGCTGCTCTTGGCTTTTTGCATATATGTTTGTGGATCTAAGTTAAAAACACTTCGCTGCAAATTCTGCTGTTGCTTCCCGTTTTGCTGAAGCCGGGATTTGTGTAAGCAGGGTGTTGTTCTTTGCCTAAGCTTTGAAAAAGTGATTCTCGAAAGAGAAAAGGAAGAGAAAGTCAGTACGGTAGTATGAACATCCAAAACTTGTATGCATGAAATCATCTATAGGACTAACCAGAGCCTCGATCCTGTAATCACAGGTACCTACAGCTTAGCGTGCACGCACAGTTCCCTCGCAGGGTTACTCACGTGCCATCTGCCTGTTCTCACATAGAAATGTTCACGGGATCGTGTTTGTGATTGACATCAGAAGGCAGCCTGTGTTAGCCTGCAAGCTCGCCGTGACAGTTGGTTTCCATTCCGTGCTGTTGTTCTGTTTGCCTGCACTTGCATCCTCACCAGAGCACCAGGCTCCTGGTGGTAGGCCTGGCTGGAAGGAGAACGTTGGCAAAGGCAGCGTAAACTGCAAACCCTTCTCTGTAGCCAATTGCAAAGTGCTTTTTGTATCGTTGCTTGTTTGCGTTAATTTTGTGATTTATATCAGGCCTGTTGGAGATTTTTCATTTGTCACCGCCAACCAGATCGCATCCAGCAGTAAAGGTAACCTTTATTAGCTTTGATGATGTGTGTGGAATGAACCCAGATTGCTTTCCAAATTACGCACAGCTGTTTTAGCAACGGATAATTCCTCTGGTTTGTATTGTACCTTGTAGCAACACCATTGCTTTGGAGCAGCTTGCTGGGGCAGAATTGTGCCATCCCATTTTGGGATATTTTTACATGTAAGAATCCTTTCCTGTGTTTGCTTCTTTTGGGCAGAAATGCTGCATCAAGAAGTGTACGGTTGTATAGGGTGTACCCAGGGTGGGATGAAAAGAAAATGGTGTAGCTTTCACGTAGCCGTACCTTATCTCTCTCACACGGTGCCATGTGTGTGGTGCAGATGTAGGGTTCAGTTATCTCTGAAGTGAATTTCTTGATATTTATCTGAGTTGTAAAGAGCCCTGAGATGTACAGGCGATAAGCTCTACATAACATTTTTCTGGTTTTTGTGAATGGTCATTTCCACATCACGTTCAACTTGTTTTGGGCTGGCTTGCTTCTAAGTAATTAGCTGCCTCAATTATTATGTCTTTTAATTTGCTTGGCATTCATTCAAAAGAATTGTATCCCCTTTTCCTTATCGTTGTCAAGTACAAACGTCCCACTTACCTCCGGGAGATACGACAACATAGTCAGAGCATATGCATAGGAAATACCAACCTAAAAAACCAAAAATTTTCCAGTTGATAAACGAGTGAGACCAGGGACATTATGAATCTTGTGGCCATCTGTGTATTGTACTCTGTCTGATTCTGTTGCTCCTGTGACTTCTGTTAGGTCTACTGAACTTGCCATTTGATCAGGGAAGTGAAGGGAGTCTTAATGCTGAGACCAGTTTAGGGCGTCCTCACCCTGCCAGGTCAACAGGGAGAGAAGGGCTGGTGGGTACAGCTCTTCACGTGAGCACTTTGTGCTGTGTCCTCTGCAGGGATTTTCCTGCGTGGCCAAGTGTTTTAACCTACACGTCTTTGACACTCTGTCACTAAGCTGTCAAGGACCTGACCTGCATGTCAGTCTGGACTATAAAAGAGGGGTAAAACCTTCATGCTTTGCATAAAGATTGTGGAGAAAGTAGCTCTGAACTGCATGGGAGGTGCTTGCAGACAAAAAGAGGCATCTCAGCCAGCAGAACAGTGTGGAAAACCTCAGGATATCCACAAATCAGGCTATGAACTTCACTGAGCAGTGTTACGGGGGCTGTGTGTAGACTTCAAATGAAACAGAGCAGAAAAGATCATTCTGCCCCATTCTGTCACCCAAGGCCAGGGCACTCTTGCTCTTCCATCGGGAGATGATGCCACTTCTCCAGGGGCAGAAGAGACTATAGAAAAGCTGTATCTTTCATGGCATTTTTTTTTTATTTGTATCTCATCAGTAATGCCTGCTGAATACCTGAGTTTAGAAAAAGAAAAAAACCCTGCATTTTATGCCCGTTGATTATGAACTAGAGAAACAGAAAAAGCAATTATAAGAAGTGACTTTTTTTCATGAGAAATATGTATTAGTTTACCAAAGTATTGCTGCGTTGAAATAATCTCCTAGAATAGACAAGGCACCTACAATGATGGAGAATTCAGATGGTTTTCATCCAGGGTTGCCAGATCATGAACAGTTAAAGGAAAGAATTTGAAGTGACATCAAAGAGAGGTGCCTATAGGAGGTGATTGGAACATCTTCCAAGATATGTAAAGGAATTCAAAGGTGGCAATAAAAACCCTTCTGTACTTAGCACATTATAATTATCAGCAAACATGACAGTAGAAGGACTGTCTCCATAATTACTAGTGCCCTGAGCAGGAGCTGAGGGTGAGATAGTGCATGAACGCATAAAAAAGTTGATCCTAAGGAGTTTACATTGTACCTGGGAATGAGTTACAGCAAGGGCAGCAAAAGCATGGTACGTATGGAAATAGAAATGGTGAACAAAGGAGATGGAAGGAAGGAGGAAGTCTTGCAACCTTATGTGTTGCAAGATCATAGCTCTTCATGGGCATAGTGACAGGTAAGGTGTTAGAAGAGCAGGGTCTAAGCTGGAAGCTTCAGGGTTACAGATTCGGTTGGTTTTAGAGGACAAGAGAAATAAAGGTGTTTTCCTTTCCAAGACACAGAAAATTTTCAGTTTTTTAGTTCTTTAGTGGAAATATTTTGGTCCACAACAAAAATGTTTTGATTCTGAATGCTGTTACTGTGTGTTACAGGAATTTAGTTAGAGATGGCACAAGCTTTTCCATTCAGTTGATTTCCTGGAGCTTCCAGGATGCACCATGACCTCTTTATGTAGTGCAGAAAGGTGTTGCCTCCATCCCCAGTGTCCCTGGCAATAGTGTTCATGGAAGATGTGGTCCTGTGGATAAATCTGCTTGACAAAAAGAATGAGAATATGAGGGAACCTTATTTATAGTTTCCACGAGGAATTATGGTAGGTTGGCTGAATCAAAACATTTCAGACTCTGCACCTCATTTTCCTAGAGCAAAAAAACATTTTTCTTCAGAAAATATTTAGGTTTTTTAGTTAAAAAAGTGGTTCTGTATCAAATACGTTTGACAGGATTTTCTATGGCAACAAAAAACACTGGCTCACCACCTGTTGCTCATGGTGGGTTTTATCATTTAGAAAGGCAGGAAAATGGTGTTTGAAACTGGTTTGAAAAGGTCGTTCCAGGCCCTGGGGGTAACATGGGAAAAGATGTGAGCGTGCCTGCAGAAGTGGATCACTGAGTGGAGGAGGTAGGGTAGACCTCAGACTCATCACGACAGCAATCTGGGGCAGGAAAAACCCTGTGTAGACAGACAGGCTGAGAAGAAGGTGCTGGTTACAACGAGGTGGGTAGAAGATAGATAGGTATACGGTGAGAGGTGGGTGTCAGGCTGGGGGTGGCTAGAAGGTTCCTCCCTACTGAAGAAGGGTGAAGGTTTAAGCTAGAGGTTCACCTGTGTTTAGGTCTAGCACATTGTACGGAAATGCTCTTCAGTTTTCTTGGAGCTTTGGCTCTTTCCTTGGCTTCGTTAGCCTCATTCCCAGGAATGAGGCTTCATGCTTACACACCTCGCCAGAACAGCTAAGACAAGAGCATCCTTGTTCCTTGCTCCTTCTAAGAAAGAAAGAGAAACCTCCACAAAATGTGCCTGGAACAGACTGAGCTAATTACCTCCTGTTAGGTGATATCCAAGGCATAAGGCCTTTCTGCCTGTTGCTTCTTTATGGAAAGAAGGCCGTGTAGCCCCAGAACCAAAGCGGACTCGCTTGGACTCTGCAATAATGCAAGCGTGCCTTTTCCTCAAACTCCCACCTTATGGGCAATATGGAGCCACAGTTTACTTTCAGGGTGGAAGGTGAGGTCTCAAGAGATCCAGGTAAACTTAGTGAACCCAAATGTTCATCTTATGTAGCCCAGAACAAGTCCTGGTCCAAACTAAAGCAACGATGCCTGGTCATGTTCCCACAGTGATACTTCTTTTCCTTGCTGACCCATCTTTGGTGTTAAGCAAAGGATTGGGACCTGCTGCCTACTCTTTCCTGCTGGGCAGGACGCACAGCTCCACCTGATAGCTGGTGTGAGCCACTGGATGTGCTTCTGAGAGCATGTCCCGTTCTTTATTGCGTGTCTGGAGTTACTGTCTATGCTAATAAAATAACAGAGCTGAGCGCTGTGCTGCAGTCAGCAAGACCATTTAAGTGTCAGCACAGTCCTACGTCTGGTTGTGGCCTGTTGTGGCCTGTTTGAGCAGCGCTCTGGCAGGCACACTTTGAGGGATAGCGTATGATAGGGAGTGTTCCCTGTAGGCAGGATGGATGAGGATCTTTCAAGGAAGGGAGATGTACCTAAGGGATGGATGTGCTTTTGCTCTTGGGACCAGAGAAGGTATCTTGGTCCACTCGGTGTGGGACATGTGTGTCCATGCACTGCTGATTCCAACAGTATTGGCTTCACTTCGCAAGATCAAAATACCTAGTTTGGGTTTAGTAGGACCTTCATGACCTAGAATCACTTATAGCATATGTGCTGGTCAGAGCACAGAAAGGAGATATACCCTTGTCTTCAGGAAGGGATGTAGCCAGAAAGGGGTAATGAACCTAATAGAATCACAGAATCATAGAATCATTAAGGTTGGAAAAGACCTCTAAGATCATCGAATCCAACCATCAACCCAACACCACCATGCCCACTAAACCATGTCCCTAAGGGCCTCATCTACACGTCTTTTAGATACTTCCAGGGATGGTGACTCCACCACTTCCCTGGGCAGCCTGTTCCAAGGCCTGACCACTCTTTCAGTAAAGAAATTTTTCCTAATGTCCAGTCTAAACCTCCCCTGGCGCAACTTGAGGCCATTTCCTCTCGTCCTATTGCTAGTTACTTGGGAGAGTAATGAATTGTCCTTGTGTGCTGCATATAGCAAGTTTTGGACCTCAGCAGAGAAGGTGAGAAGAAATGGCTCTCCCTGGTCACCAGCATAGACCTGCTCCTCACTGATATGTCTGGGCCAAGTGTTGTGGACTAAGTCACAGCCCTAAAAAGTCATCTATGAGGGCATAGACTCGTTGGGACTCCTCTGTTTCTTACCTTGATAAAGTATGAGGCATTTGAAAGATCCGGTGACAGTACAGCAGACAACTTACAACCCAAACACAGATTCCTCTTCTGCCATCACATCTGGATATTTCATTGCAGAGCAGCCACCCCCCCCACCAGGCCAGGAAGTGCAATTCCTCCCTCATCTGCCGTTGCACCCTATGTTTTCTGGAAAAGCAAATAGACCCAGTCCATCCCAATAAGCAGAAGGGCTGTCGCACCACCCTAAATGCACGCATTTGCTGAGAGCGTGGATTTGATGTAGCTCATTTCGGGGATGCAGGGATCAACGATGAAAGAGGATGTGTTCTCAAAGCGGACTGGCTGTAGAGCTTTGGCTGACTCATCGTTTTGTGAAGTTATTTTGTCGTTTTGTGGGAGAAGAACCCCTCTAACAAATGTACTCGTAACTTTGGACTGACAGTAAGGTTTTCTTGGGTTTGGTAGGTGTATACTTTGTCCCTGTCTGTCCTCATTGATGCAATAACTCAACAATTTGGACCCAGTTCTGTCCTTGGGACCAAACATACAGCAGCAGTAGCCTCACTGTGAGCTAAATGTCTCTTGTCTGAGAAGCCAAATTTAACCTGTAACCTAAATAAACTGCCCAGGTATGTGGCCTTAATTTTATTTTTTAATTTAAAAAAAAAAAAAAAGAAAGAATTGCTAGTTGCAGCATGATTATCTGCAAACACACACGTGTAAGGCTGGAGTAACTTTCCTGCAGGCTTGTTGCAGCTTTGCCTTGGCACAAGTGAGGTACTAACTCAGCTTGGTCTTTTAATGACCCCATGATTTTGTAAATAGCAGATAACAATCTACAGGGATACTCAGGGACTCCACAGCCAGCAACAGGAGGGCTGTCACGTTAATGAAGAGGCCAAGCTTTGGGGTCATCTAGCGCCATAAACCCCCACGAACCTCGCTCCGGACTTCTGCAAGTGCATTGGGAGCAGAAACTTAACTTCTATTTTGTTTCAAAACTAAACTTGCATATGATTAATTTTTCACTTGGATTCAAGCCTTTTCTTCTGAGGAGGTTTTTGATGTGGTCATTTGATTTTGCTGTGGAGTTTCTATGTGCTGGTGAGCCTGCTCAAAAAAACAGCAGTACAAGTCAGGAATAGCTGCGGTGGGGGAAGAATCAGTCTGAGCGAAAAAGGAAGCATTTTGGGCCTGATATGTTGAGAACAGAAAGAGCAGCTGAGGCTTATAGAGATTTGTTCTGGCTTGCGAATGGGATTTAGACAAAGTCGTACCCTACTTATCCACGGAAACCAGAGAGACAAATGCTGATGTGGGAGTCGCCGTTATTTGTCTTGAAGGACTGTGCACATGCTGAGAGCTGAATTTACCCAGGTTTTCCCCTCCTACCCTTGCAGTAACACTTGCTATTTATGTTTTGATTTATAACATCGGTGAAATAGTAAAGAACATGCATCCTCCAGCTTCCGTTTTCAGCAACCCTGTCCCCTCCTCCCCCTCATACAAGTTTGTCAGGGCAACTACAGTTGTCGTTAAAACATTTGAGCAAATTAGATAGGGAAGGTCTCTTGAAAACAATTTTGTGTCTCCCTGTCCCCTGCCGTCAAAGCATAGTGGTTCTCTGTAATGTATTTTGTAGTGAAATTGGAAAGGATAGTGCTTTTACCAAATACCGTAATTAGAAAATTCAGTTATACAGCTTATGTCATTTTTTCCAGTTCATAGTTATTAACATTGTCCTTCTGCCTTATTTATAGACCAGATTCAAACCTCATAGAAAGTTAAACAAAGGTTCCAGTGAGTTTTGGTTCAGAGTCTGTTGCGCTTAGGCAAAGCCATCATCATATCCTCATTCGTCCCTCTCTGCAATCCATGTGTTAGTAGTTCATTTGGGTCTCAATTCAAAGACCCATAAGCTGATCTGTGAATTTGCTTAACTGCTGGCGGGTGAGACACCACGGCTGGGAGCCACCCCCTCTTGTCTCAGAAGCCTAAAGGCCAGACAGACATCTCCACCTGAACTAGCCGCCTGGTCTCTGTCGGCTGTGGGGAGAAAGAGGCATTTGAGGTCACCAGGCATTTGACCCATTTTAGTCAGCTACATGGAGATAATGGAAATTGAAAACCCAGCAGGTCTCTTTCTTTCTGTCATTTATGAAGGGAGCCTGGGGTGAATAGTCCATATGCAGATGTATATGGAATAGGTAGTAGAGTGAATTTCTAAAGGTAGGTGTCAGGAATCCCAGCCATATATTGGTTTGTTTATATTGCCCGTATATTGGGCAAAGAGGGGAGGGAAGGGGACGTCCAGTTGTCAGGATCAATAGATGGACCCATATCTCTGTGAGAGGATTTGCCATGGCGTGATTCCTGGGGACTGTGGTTCCTTTTGGGCAGAGGACCCCAGTAGTAGAAGCATCACCAGCTACAGCCCCATATGCTCATGGACCTCTCTTGCTAATCACACAGAGGGAGGTTGTGGTGGTAGATGAGGAGTGAGCAGAGGGCAGTGGCATGGTAGACAAGGAGGACGTGGTGTTAACTGAATGAGCTTTGGACCACGATAATGATGTGAGCCTCTGAATTCAATCCTTTCAGGGAATGCCATATGTGCTTGCTGAAGTCCTAGTAGCCACCAATATGCCTCTTCATGGTACAGCTCCCACTTGCACAGCCCCTTCAGCTCTGCAGTTCTATGTTAGACAACAGCTATGCTATCACCTCAGAAAAAGGGACTTTCTTCCTTTGGGGAGTGGTGAGGAAGGTGTGGTAACTGATTATAACCTTTGTCATCTCTAGAGCAAAGCAGCACCTTGATTTCTTTGGTCAAACCTTCCTTTTCTGATCATAGTAAAAGGGACCTCATTTGTCTAAAATAAACAATCAGCTGTTGCATCTTTGCTATATCTGTAACTCGTACCATAGAATCATAGAATCATAGAATCATTAAGGTTGGAAAAGACCTCTAAGATCATTGAGTCCAACCGTCAACCCAATACCACCATGCCCACTAAACCATGTCCCTAAGCGCCTCATCTACACGTCTTTTAAATACCTCCAGGGATGGTGACTCCACCACTGTGTAGAGGTGACACGGCTTTTGACCTAGTACCTGTTTGGGATTTTGTGAGTGCACCGGGACTACCTGCACTATTGCACCTGGATATTTGAGTGCGTAACTGAGCTTTTCTCTGGCCAGTGGTTTGTGCAGGAGGGACAGCACATCTTCTTGTGCTCTGCATTGCTTAGCTGAGCTAGGAGAGTGATGCTGAGGTTCTTGGGGACTGAGCCACATGATACTGAGATAGCTAGTGTAGGATGGACTGAACATTCATTTGCTTTATGTGAGGCTCTGTGCTACCTCCTGAGCTGAGGGGACAGCATGAGCCAGGGCTGGTTAGTACGGAAAACAGCGTGACTTTTGGGGAGAAGGGAGGCAGGTATTGTCTGCATGATCAGGACTTAGCTCTTCACACTGTGTGAAGATGAACCCATGAAGGTTTGCTTAAGCAGCCAGGAGGTGATACGAAAAAAAAACAAACAACCCAAAACGAAAACAAAAAACGAAAACAAAAAACTGATTCTTTGGGCTAAAATGAATTTTGATAGTGTTTTGTATTACATTCTTCCACCCACTGTGTGTCCTATATCCACCCAGTCAGGGAGATAACTAAGGGCAGAAGCACAGAAAGAAACTGGTGGACAAATGACCTCCCAGAGACTTGGTGTGAGCTAAATGGTAGGTGGGGTGGAAAGATCTGAAGAGACAGACACGGATGGTCTCTCAGGAACCCACCTGAGGCTCTGATGCTGAGAATAGGGCACCAAGCTGTAAGTGGGAAGAGAGCTTTCAGCCTAGCTGGAGTCAGAGCTTCCTTACTTAAATAGAAGTATAGTTTTAAATGGAGGTCTAGTCTGACTGAGGAAGAGGGAATGATATGTCAAGAGTTTATTTAAGGAGGTGGCTGGAGTCCAGAGGCATTGGGAGCAGGAAAGACATAGAAGTTGGTGTTGTGATGGTGTTGACAAGGGTGGGCACAGGTGTGGCATCTGCAGAAGGGAGCCCTGAGATCGATGGAAATAAAAAAAACCTCATTGAGGGTCATTTTGGGAGAGCCATGGAAGCAAGGACTGATGGAGCAGAGAACGAAGGCAGAAGCTGCAGGTCTACCAGCTTCTGCCGTGCAAAAGAAGTATTTCTGCTTTTAAGGTGTTTAAGAATAAACATGAAACTGCAAGGGTGTGGAGAAGGCTGAATTATCTGAAATATCCGTGGTGGTGTTCATTGTAAAGTGTGAGCTGGGCCAGGCGCTTATGGAGGGAGAGATTCCTGCAGACTTACTGGGAGGACTGCAGGGGAAGGAGAAGGCAGCTGAGGGCTGTGGACCAGAGCTGGGCTTGTGCTGTTGGTGTGCCTAAAATGAAGTTGTCTGGCAGTTAGGCATCTTTTTGCAGTTCCTATCTGCTGTCCCTAATAGGAAATGTACAGTGCTGGAAAGGAGCGAGGAGAAAACACTAGTTCTCCTTAAATGATAGGGCAAGGTCTGGAGAAACACGGGACAATCCTAGATCAAAATTGGTTTCCTAAAATACATCTCCAAAGCCCTTTGTGTCACACAGAAGTAAGGTGTAGGTGTCCCATGTGGACTCTAGTTACAATCCGAGGCTCCTCTCTGACAAATTTGTCCACGTTTTTGAGGAGTGTGTGGTAATGCCAAGCACACAAGAAGCTTCGTTCCTGACAGATGGCTAGACAGATACGTCAAGGATGATGTAGACACAGTCTGCCAGGAGGCAGAGGGATGAGAAAAACACTTTTTTCCAGCCCAACATTTCCATGATTCTGGGTCCAAATACCTTTAGCAGATTTCCAGATTAAAGACATGAAATATCTCTATTGCTGAGCAAAGTTAACCGTAGGCATGAAACTGTGTCTGCAGAAGGAAGGATGTTAATACGTCCCATTATGGTCCTGCCCCCCTCCGTTGGACTTTTTCTTTTTTTTAAGGGAAAGAAAGTAAAAAATAGGTGCAGATGCTGGCACTGGCAGGAAGTTCAGTGCATTAACGACCATCCTGATACAAGATGAAGTATTTGAGGCAAACTCCACCTGTGTAATTTAAAAAAAAAAACACCAAAACAAAAAAAACCACCAAGAAGTCTGTGAACCAGTGCCAAAATGGTACAGAAATACAGGAACTGCTGGGCTAACGAACAAGAGGCCAAAGGAAAGGAGATAGTGTAGCTACATCTCAGTTCAAGATATTTTTGTTTCCCTCGTTACATTGAAAAGCTCTTTGAAAACATTTTGTGTGCAGTGTTTGAAAAACTGGGGGCTTTTGCTTCAAGTTTGTCCTGTGTTTGTTAGAAGGCAACTAAAACCTGAAAAGAGAAGTCAGTATTAAAAATTATAGATAAATACGACAGGGATAATTATTTGAAAACATTTCTTTTGAGTTTGTGTGGCCCAAGTGTTGCAGAAATGGAGTGATACAGGAAATTAAATTAACCAGAAGCTCTCTAGGACAATAAGAAAGCAAAACCAACAAGTTGCTTTTCATAATCTGAACCCAAAAGGAAAAAAAAAATGCACAAAAAAAAAAAGATTTACAAAGGAGAGTAAACTGAATAGTTGTGCATGTTTCAGGTGGGACAGGTGAGGGTGCAAGTTTGCTTTGTTTCAGGACCACACATGATAAGTGTTCATTAAATGTTAGGAAAAAAAGGGTTATGACTTAGCTTCAGGGACAGGACCTGGAGGGGTTTGTTCCCAATAGCGATTTGGTGGGTCTGCTCTGCTTCTCTTTCCAGTTTGCAGTAATAACAAGGGTTTTAGCTTGAAAAATCTTGCCTCTCCAGAGGGAGATAAATTCACATTGTCTACTGGAAAACAAAAAGGCATATCTGAAAGATTCTCCTTTTGATGGGAGACTTTGGCTCCTTCTATAAGAGCAAATTAAGAAGTATTGAGGAGTGTCCCCAAGCACTAGACCCTCTTTCCATTTCTAGAACGACTTTCAGAGCAGGTGGCCCTGGACAGGCAGGACGTGCGGATCCCCACCCAGCTGTATTCCACTGTCTTTTCAAGTTATCGTAACTGTTAGACATGAATGCATCTGCTCCCAGGTCAAACCCTACAATCTGGGTCCTTTTCACTAGACATCAGAACATCATTAGTAGGACTTACCCAATTTGGGGCATCTTTGAGTTAGACATAATCATAGTGGGGACATAGCAATTCCAGGATGGGATTGGCTTAACCTATTTAAAATATCTTCTTTAGGATGGGGTGATGCACCCGTACAAGTACTTATACACTTGTATATGTCGGGATATATATATATATGTGTATGTCGGGAGCTGGGGTGGTAGCTCATATGTGCGCTGCAGTTGTCTGCATGTATTCATGTGAATCCACCCTTAATCTCTTCACCGACAGCGAGACCATGATTTCTCAGTCCCTTTATCCCAACCAAAATGCAGTTGCTGCAGACCATCCCCCACGTCATCATTCCT